>NC_142862.1:27166413-27317259 GCF_061612785.1 Hesperophylax consimilis
TGTACTTTTTCAGCGGAATAGAAGTGGATTTTAACGTGAGGGAACCAGGTAGAAGAATTGTATTCGACCTGAATGTCAAAGTCGATTATTGAAATTAAATTGGGAATGATTTTTTTTTTGTTTAAAGAAAGACAAAAATTTCCGGGTTACGAATAACCAGACCATAATTTTAAAATCTTCTTAAACACCACAGTAAGCGGAAAATATTGTTTGTGCTTGGTGGAGGACTTGCCCAGTCGAGGAATTGAACTCGCGACGCTTGGGTGGAAACCAGACGCGATGCCAACTCAGCTACTGACCGGTCGCTATAATTTCAAGATCATTTATTTATTTTTCATAGATAAAGGAATTATTATTCATTTTATATAGAAATTTGAAAGGTTGATCTATTCTGGAAAATTTTATTATGTTGCATTTTCTAATCTATATATCTATTCAAATAAATATTTAAATGTTCGTTTGTTAAAATCAGAAACATCCGAAAGTTCTTCGTCCGATTGCTTTGAAATTTTGACACGTTGCATTCAAATACGCGTGCATTTTTTAATACCTTTATTATATAGAATATAGATGACTAGTATTATATTGATAACACTTGTGACAGGTAAAAACCAGCGGCGTAGCTACCTAGGGGCTACGCGGGGCAGTGCCCCGGGGCCCTCAAGCTCAGGGGGCCCTCGAATCCTTACCAGAAATCTCGATCGAACTGAACTTTTGGAAATTTCTGCCATTTTCAAAATAAATATGACAGGTTGCAACTTGAAACCCCACTTTAATCATGACAATTCAGTTGAGAGAAATTCAAAAGTTATGCCTAGGGAATTCCCCTAAATTCAGGAAACAGCATCAAACGTTGGGATCTACTGTCAAAATTCAGTGGCGAATCGGACACCACTCTAAAAAAACTAAATTCGACTAGATGGTCCAGTTGGGTCAATACGATATCTGCTATAAAACTTCGTTATTTTGATATTATCAAAGCATTATCAGAAATAGTTCTAAAGAGTCCTAATAAAGATGAGCGTAGTGAAGCAGAGAGTATTAAAACAAAAATGCTAAATTTCGAGTTCGTGTTGCTTTGCGAATTCATGCACAGTGTATTGAACGACATCAATTATGGATCCAAAACTTTACAAAAATGCGACATCAATTTGGGCGAGGCGAGTAAAGTTTTAGCAGAGACCAAAGCAAAGTTGCAAATTTATAGAAATGATTTCGAATTATTCAAGTGCAAAGCCAGTGAAACTGCAAGAAAATATGGTATTGATACTTTTCAAGAAAAAATGGCATTTTCAAAGAAAAAACATTTTGATGAATTAGCTGCTGATCACCGATTTCTAAACCGAGAAAAATATTAAAAATTGAGATTTTCAATAATGTACTAGACACAGTAATATCTCAATTAGATACACGTTTTATTGGTATGAGTGCAGTCTATCATATATTTGATTTTCTAACACCAACATTTTTATTACATGTTGATGAAGCAACTTTATTACAAAAGTGTGACGAATTCCAAAGAAAATATTCAGATATAATAGGCCCTAGTTTTTCACTTCAATTTATTAATATTTACCATCTAGTTTTACCTCAACTAAATCAAGCATGGACTGTTCACCAATTATGTAAGGAAATAATGAGCAAATATGGAGTGCTAGAATGCGACCTAACGGAAGTATTTACAGCAATGTTATTATTCTTTACAATTCCCGTCACTTTTGCAGCAGCTGAAAGGTCATTAAGCAAATTAAAGATAATAAAAAAATATTTAAGAGCAATAATTATTAGCCTGAAACACTCATCCACATTGAAAAATCTCGCAATCTCGCCAACGGGACTTGAACCCGTCAAGTCCCGTTGGCGTCATGTATCTTTTATCAGGAGATTTTTCAATGTGGATGAGTGTTTCAGGCTAACAATTATTGCTCATAAAAAATAATTGTTACCCTTTGTGCTATGCATAAAAAATCTTGTCTTAAACATTAGTTTACCAAAAAAAAAAAATTATTTAAGAAATAAGATGGGCCAAACTCGACTCCGACATTTATCGCTAATAGCAATTGAAAACAAAACCGCATCAAGCCTGGATTTAAATGAAGTCATTGATACTTTTGCGAAAACTAAAGCTAGAAAAAAATTGTAAATATAATTGTTATTTAGCCAGTTGGTAGGCCCGACCTTTATATAATTAACCCTTGAATCTTCTCTATTTCGTTTTAATAGCCAAACCTACACCAAGTATTAATTGTAATTTATGTTGTTACTGTTTAATATTTTTATTACCTGCCCTGCAGTCTGCAGTGCACAAAAAGAGCTTAAGTAGCTTAAAATTTTTAAAGTGTTTGTATATTTCATATTTTTATTTGATAAAAACTAATCAGTTTACATAGCATGGGGCCCCATTTTTTAATTTGCCCCAGGGCCCTTGGTTACCTAGCTACGCCACTGGTAAAAACATGCGTTTTTTTAAATAGTGCCACCTGTTGGACGTAAAAGCAAAACGCGCTATTGTTTCTCTATCTGCATAGACAGACTGAACCACAGCAACGTGGCGGGGTACAGCTAGTGATTAGATAAAGTTTGTTAAGTTTACACCAATCTTGTCATTTGTTTAAGTTAATTTAAACGGGAATACAGTCTTTTTTCAGTTTTCATAAGTTTACAGATCAAAAGTAATATAAAATTATTGTTAAATACGGTGACGATAGCATTTATAAAAAGTAAAAACAATATTGGCCCTAAATGCGATCCTTGGGGTACGCCGCTTGTAGCCATACATTTGTATGACAGTTTAGAATTATTTATTAATTATTTATTCAAATTATAAAAAAATAATATTTTTTTAATGTTAATATTCCAGAAATGCGTAAAGATTTCTACTTCAGGCTGTACGGCATCCAAAACAACCACTTTAATCTGGTCGAAGTCTACAGAAGGAAGTTTGTCTGTCACCGAAGAGACTGACTCCAAGGCGTTGGTGGAAAACAAGCCTGCAGGAAACACATTGTTCTCAAAGATCGTTAGTCAATTGGCATCAATGATTGAAGGATGGCACTAATACTGACCACTAACAAGAGCAATCACAGTTGGTCTTTCTGAACAAACATAAATTAAATTCTGTTATCCATCTAACCTACTTTATAAGAATGTAATATTATGTGTGTAAATCAGTTATATGTCAATCAAATACTTTGTCGTTTTTTAACAATATTAAATTTTCCGAAAGAACACAACAAACGGGTGGGACTAGAATTGGCTCTACATTGAACTTTGTGGTGGTATGTACTAAAACTTCTTTTGGTCAATGAAACTATTTATATCCGGCACTACTAATGTGTTTAATATTCTTCCAAATCATATTAAGTCTAGCAATTCCTTACTTAAAATTTAAAAGATAATTAAGATGTTTGTATTTACAGAAGATTGTCTAAATATTTTTTCATCCTTGTCCTTTCTTAAATAATAAGATTTTCCATTTACTAAAAACTGAATGTCACCCTATCTGTCTTTATTATCTACTTGTTTCTTCTTGAGAATAATGTAAATAATGAATAATGGAATAATAATGTTAAATCTGCCTTACTTTGCAGATTTTGGTATTGAGAACTCTTTGTAAAAAGTAAAAGGTTCTACTTATAATTGTGTTCATTTACGTTACAATAAATAGGTCTGGATTTAGCTACACTGTTCATTACCCGAGGGTTGGTAATTCTCTGGTTCGAGAAGCTTGTTCCCTGTCAATATCATCTCACAAGTACTTGTTACACTCTAGCGACATCTGACGGACTCTGGAGTAAGCTTTATGACGAGCGCCATCTATCGCTTAAATACTCAACCATACATCACAATTGATAAGTAGTTATGGTTAAAATATTGTTACAATATACTGTCCAATTACCCATATGTTAACTCATCAAATACAGTTTTTTTTTCCTTTTTAAATATTTTATGTGTTGTATGTAGTATTACTTTATGTTTGTGATTACTCTATGTTTGTTTCACTCAGTTGTATATTGTTAAACTTGATACGGGCTTAGTCCCAGTGAGGTTAATTTTTAAGAGAAAAAAACGTGATTTATGTAAGATGCAATAAATAAATAATATTGATCTTATAAATGCGTGTTAACAAACAGTGTTTATTATATTTATGATTTTCTCGTTCAAAATAGCTGTTAATAAAATATATTTTATTGAGTGCCACATGTTGCATGGAAAATAAGGTAGTAGGTAAACGTCAACCTATTTCACATATAATTACATGAACAGTTTGTTGTAAGGAATGTTTGTATTTAGCAAACCTTTATTACGCCAGATTGGGCGTTTTACGGAACATAGCTAATTTAAATTATTAAATAAGGGAAAATTAGAAACATACGTTTTTTGGACACGAGGTCTACTGTTCAAAGAATTACCAGTTATCGTCTACATAATATAAAGGATTAGTAAGTGATGTAATCGTAGAGTCCCAAGGACAGAATTCATTCGGCCATGCGCCGTGGACATTTTCCAGGGCAAATGAAAATCCCGGGAAATTGAGGAGGGGCCTGACTCGGTGGGAAACGCCCCTACCTCCTGCTTACCACCCCTTTCATTTCCACCAAGATGGCGCCAATGCAAAATGGCGACGGGGAAACTGGGAAAAGTCAGAAATGTTAACGATCGACGTAAAGCTGAAATAGTATTCTTTTATTGACGTTTTATTTATTTATTACTAACTGATGTGTATCCGGCGTTACTCAGGACTTTTTACTAACAGTTTTGAGGTTGTGAGTTCTTTAGTGTTTGATGGAAATAATAGTATTGTTTTGTAATAAGGATTTGTTTCACTTGATCGTGCCATAATTTCCTCGGGCGTCATACATTCTCCTTACATCTATATTTTCGATCATCACTAATCAATAATCATTTTACCTTAAATAATTATTTTATTCGTGTCTTTCTCGGGCGTTCCCGACTTTTTCTAACATTCACTTAATGTAGAATCATTAAATACACATTGTTACTGTTAAAACATATATTATATCGACTTAATTTCGACTACGTATATCATTTCAATCCAGTGAAGAGACAATGCATAAATGATTATTGCTAAGCTTATTTTTAAAGTATTCGTTAAACAACTATACTCATTTACATCCATAAGTACAAAACCCAAGAAATAACGTCAAACACGTCTCACACTAGATCTCATGGTCAAAAACTTATTAAACAAATAACTACTAATACAACTTTTGGGCAAAAAAGATTCTTATATCATAGTATTAAACTCTACAATAAAATACCACTCTCACTCAAAAACCTCAACATTATAACATTTAAATCTCAAATAAAAAGCTGGATACTTAACATAGGGAGATCTGAAATAGAAAATATACTGATATCAAACACAGACTAAAACCGAATCTACTAAACTGAACTATACAAAAAACACTATCTTACTTATTTTAAAATTATTTTAAAAAAAAAAATTATACTACATGATATATGTTTATAATTAAATTCATATGTTACTTTGTTGTAATATTAATTTCTTAAAATTAAATTATAATATTTAAATGAAATCCTCAGCACGGGAGATCCCAGTGAGGATATCATTATCTCTATATGTTACTAAGAAAAAAAGACAATAAATCATTATTATTATTATAATTATACCGTATCTTCCTTTGGCTTACTCGACTTCTTCCATTGTTCACTTCCATGTCATGATTTTCCTTATACCCTTTTATTCGTTCATTACCTACGCCACATCTTACCACATAAGTATTTTATTTACTCCTCAATTTTTTCTACCATTGACTTCCTGTAGTATCATGAGGGGACGCCAGAGGAAGACTTAACGCATTATCTTACTGCATTTGAATGAGATACGTAGTCGACAAAAGTCAATATAACGTAGTTTTTGTAACAATGTGGTATACAACAGTGAACGGTAGAAAAACGGACGCAGGGACGCAAGATGAAGACATGGAATGATTTAGTAAAAAAAAATGCTTAAAATTTTTCATATCTTTAGTTTCTTACTTCAAAATTTTCCCAGTTTTCAGGTACACTAGAATTCACGACCTCAAAACTTTTCTCCGAAGCATATAGACCGGTCAGAAAAGCGTATAAAAAAAACATAAAAACTCCGACGGTAAACACTACCTTTGGACAAAGACACCATAAATACCACGCAATTAAAGCATTCAACAGTCTTCCACTTGAAACAAAAATTGAGGAAAATAAAAATAAATTCAAACACAAAATAAAAATATGGATTAAAGAACAAAAAAGACAATATTTCCAAAATTCTATAACATAAGAGAATAAAACATATACACGCAACACAAAAAATGTATAAGGCAAGCGGCACGCACAAGCACATAGATCATTGTAAATGCCGATTTCCATTCTCTTCTAATGTTTTTATTTTGGTGTGAGAATTGGATTTTGATTTCTAATCTTTATTTTTGATGTAAATTTATCTTTATTTTAATGTTGTTTTTTGTTTAAATGTATAAATTCGCATATTTTAAAATGGGGGCCTCAGCACGGGTCAACAACCCAGTGAGGCCAACGTTGCTGAATTGAAATGTAAAGTACTGTAGAGTAATGTATCAATAAAAAAATAAATTTAAAAAAAATATATATATATTTTTTCATATTTAGCCCCGAGCAACGCTGGGTACATTGTGTCACGTCAGCTATTAATACAAATATTTATGATAGCTTTTTTATATGTATCTTGTATCTTACAATACATTATACAAAAAGAGTGTCCCCCCGGACACCGTTTGTTTTTGACAACCTTGAATAACGTTCTAATTGTTCCTTCTAGAATGCGCCAATATCTATTCCGAACAATTAAGACATATTATTTACATTGTCTAGATCTGATTCTGTTGGAATGAACTGGCCTGGTATTTCACGTACACAATATCTCACGACTATGTTACGATTTTAGAATTTGTTATGTTTCTGTGTCACATAATATGCGACGTTTTGTACTTAATGAATCCCTAAAATAAAGCGTGAATCTTAACGACTCGAGTGAAGCAGCCGTGCACAAAAATATGCGACGCGTGGCTCTAGTGTATTGGACAGACCCAAGGTTGAATTTGCCCTATCAAATCTCTAAAATAAAGTGGCAATCTTAACGACATAATTGATGAAGTCGTGTAAAAATAATATATGGCGCGTGGCCCGGCATAGTGGACGGTCCTACGGTCGACTTTGCCCTGGCAGGCCTAGAAAATCGATATCTGCGTTGGGTTTATTTGAATTATTTCTCTTACTATTACTAAAATCTCAGATGTTTGTAGAGGGATCCTTCGGGAAGTTTCTAATTGATCGTCTAGAAAAATAAAATCTGGCGCTTACATCTAATTTTTAGTAGTAAATTTTTATAAAATTTTCAAACCACAACATTTTACACAAAATATTTTAATAGTAAGGTTCTATTTTTATTAATCCAAAAAATTAATATCTTACTTAGGGGTCCCTCTAGAAACATTTGAGATTTAAGTAATACGTTCATCAGAAATAATTAAAATGTGAGCGTCGAGCAAACCCCGTTATTAAAGTCTTATGTTGGGAGAACAATAAATACCCACAAATTTATTCCAACTCTTGAACAAGGCACTTACATTTATTCCAACTCTTTAAGGCGAAATAGGTAGACTTGACCTGAAATTTGGCATTTTTGAGGTCACTTTTAGACGTATGGACACTTTTCTAGAAAAAAACACAAATTGATTTCGAAAGATCGTTATTTTATCTTGTAAAGTAAGTTGTAAAATTTTGGAAAATGATATTATTTTCATACCATAATAAAGTGTTACCGTTGGACGATATGCAGATTTGTTGCATTTTCAAAGGCGAAGTTGTATCATACAACAAATATTTCAAATCATATAATAATACAGTATAAACAATCAATAAATTATCTATCATATATATGTATAAGAATTTTGTTTTTATTTCAAATAAAATTACTAATAAATAAATCCGAGGACGCGTTTTGTGACGAAAATCCCTCAATTTGACTATTTATTTATGACCTTACAAATTGGTATAGTTGAGATCTTTTTACAAAAATAATTTACTATGATATTATTGAAACATTAAAAATAATTTATGACCAAGAAATATATTCTTAAAGTATATAATAGTAATTAATTTCGATTCGCGTTTATTGTTTGTTCGTTGTTTCTGATTACCTCGGCGCAAGCCGAAATTTTATCATTCCCCGCTGCGACAGCGCGGCGAGCAGACGTCTATTCCACGCCAGTCTACTTGATAACATTTTAACGAAATTCCTCGTTTAAAAATGAGGAGAAAAATACTATCGGACAAAATTTTTATAAGAAAACAAAAATTTCGTCATCAAAAACGTACATGGGAGAAATATTTGCAGAAATAAAAGGGTTAGTCATATTTAATTATCCTTGTACATTGTACGTACTCTATATGCTACAGGGTCGTTCAAACGAATCAGTCAGAATACGCATATATTTTTTATAACATTTAGCGATAATTTTGTGTTGTTTAATTTTCAGGGAAAATAATCACCTACCGACGAATGGTTGTGATTCTGAAGCAAATATTGTCTCTAAAATTCCGTCGGTATGTGTAATTTACATTAATATTATTATTATTTTATTATGTAAATAGGTAATACCTACAATATATTGTGAATCATGGATATTATGGTGACCGAAACCGTCAATATCGGGGTATTTATAAACTAGCAATTATTCCCGGCGTTACGCGAGTTACACGCACAAAACCATACCCTTGTATACATGGTGTCGGGAAACGCGTAGTATATTACTGTGACCGATTCAACTCTAATTACCGCGGTAATTATAAACAAGCATTTATTACCCGGTGTTGCGCGATTTACGCGCATGCAACATTACCACGTGTACACGGTGTCGGGAAACTCGTCGTGAAATTACGGTGACTGAAACCGTGAATATCGCGGTAATTATAAAATATCAATAATTCCCGGCATTACGCGAGTTACACGCACAAAACCATACCCTTGTATACCAGCGCCCTTGAGGTGATTTCAGCGCCCTTGAGGTGATTTTGCACAAAAACGGCGCTATACAAGTCATCCAATTATTATTATTATTATTATTATGGTGTCGGGAAATGCATGGTATATTACGGTGACCGATTCAACTGTAATTACCGCGATAATCATAAACCATAATTTACTACCCGACGTTGCGCGAGCAACACGTATGTAACAGTACCTTGTACACACGGTGTCGGGTAACTCGTGGTAAAATGTTTCCAGTCATGGATTCAACGTTGGGATAAGTATATCTCTAGTCAAGCACAGTACTTCGAAGGAGATTAATTCCATTTCCATGTAAACTTATTTGTAATAAAATTTTCTTAGTTACACATTAAGCTGTACAATTTCTGTTTCGAAATCTTCCTCATATAAATATATTTAACTGGCTACAAAAGAGCAGGCAATGCCGCATTCTAGTCTATGCGTATATGATTCCCGTCAAAATAACGGTTTTGAATCGTGATGTGCGATTCAAATCATGTTTTTGTTAATAATTTCTATTCTATTGTCCAATTCCCCATTACATTGGTATAATTCAACATATTTAGTATTTTTAGTGTTACTTTTTGTCAGTTTAATAATGTCATATTGTGAATTGAGCTTCTTGTTTTAGAAGAAAAAAAACAAGGTTATTTTGATATAATTACTTTAAGTATTAGAAATAAAACTTACTGGTAATACCTATCTTACAAACGGATAAATATGTAAGACGAGAGATTTTTTACAATCAAACTTAATGTTAATCACTTTTGTAAAACCTATGTAAAATAAAATTTAAAAAAAAACAAGTGAATAAAAATATTTGAAAAATTAAAAAAAAAAGTTTATTCAAATACCTACCTATTTTGTACCTACTATGTCAACGCACTACATTTGTATTTATTTATGTTTACGCACTCCGACGTATAATTTACAAATATGTATGTAACTACTTATTAGGAAGAAAGCTACAACCGAAAATTCAAACACAATAATTGTTATTTCATCGGAACCATGCTGTAGGTTTCGACCGCCGCGCGGAGTATACGGCTGGCAGTGGAATGAATATGGTATTTCTGTCTCGTTCTAAAAAACTTCCGATCGTGAGACTGTCTTTTGACGAAATTCGAATTCTCGGTCGCTGGTTAATACGCCTTAACAAGGCTCTTACATTTATTCCAACTCTTGAACAAGGCACTTGCATTTATTACAACTCTTGAAAGAGGCACTTACATTTATTCCAACTCTTGAACAAGGGACTTATATTTATTCCAACTTTTAACAAGGCTCTTACAACAAGAAGTAATTGCTGTCTGCTTTTATGATCCAAGCGGAACCCATAATGGTATTTCAATTAAAATTGCATTACCAAAGTCAGTGGGAGTAGGCACTAGGCATTCCCATTTAATTCAATTTTAGGTAGATAGACATGTATCTGACAAGACAGATCTGGTCCCAAAACATAACTAAAGGCATTTCAAGCAACGTCTCGAATCCGAATGGTAATCTCCTACCAGGACGATACTGAACGTGTATTCCACTATGGAATGGGGGGTACAAACACATCGAGTTGTCTGTGATTTACGTTAGTTATTTCTGCGTGAAATCTGGTTCAATGAAGTCAAATTGAATTGATTTAAATGTAAGTGTCATTTTCAAAATTGAAGTTGCTTGTAAAGCGATAAAATCGGTACCTACCTACAACATAATATTTAAATGTCTTTTAAAATATATCTAATTGAAATTCACTTTTGTTTTCGGTGGAAATTAATCGAAAATTAATCCAATTTCCGACATACGATCGAGCTGAAACTCGGCAGATAGGCTCGTTGTCAATGACAATGAATTCATTTACAACGAGTAACGAGGTGGCAATCACGAACTTTTCTGAAGTTTGTTGACGTTACGGCAGTTAATATGCGAAATAAATGTCGCTCCTACCCAAACGGGATTTGGCGAGGTTTGGTAGAGTTTTCGTCTCCAGTTCCTGGGGATGAAGGTTCAATCCTCAGTGAAAATGATTTTAGAAGATCTTTGAAAATAGATGTATTATAGTAAAAAACCTTTTTTGTTTTACAAGATGATTTTTTCAACATATCCCGTGATTTTTTACGGGTCTGCGCTAGTTACTTTATAAGAATTAGGAATGTGAAATTACTTGCATGTGCGATCTATGGGTTCAAACCCACAGGGGTAATCTATCAAAACATTAAAAAATCATACATATTAATATTTTTAAATCACTAAGAGCAAAATATTTTTGTCACTGAAAACAATTTATTATTTTATCTGTTGTCAGATTTAAGTGATGGGTACTTTGTCCTGTCTCCCACCCCCAACATTTGCAGTAAGGTGGGGTGTCACGCTCCACTGCTCTGAACGGATACTTCAATTTATCCATCTATCTTCTCTAATAAAAGTCCAAACGTTTCTATCCATGTTGTGGAGCAAAAATCACTAAATATGACATATGAACAATGTTCAATCGTTCATTTGTGTAAACGCAGTAAAGCGTCGAACATTAATAAGTTTACGAACGACATAAAAAATATTTAAAGATGGTGTAGTAATGAAAATGTAATACTTTCATTCGTTATTCGTAATGCGAGATCAGATAGAGTACTAACCGAATCGCAATACGAAGAACATATTATGAAGCCCTTGTTCTCAGTTTACTAGAAAATAGCTACAATACTTCCGGGACCCTTCTGAACAAAACGATATCCTAGAAAGAGAAAAATTACACAAGAGGGTTATGCGTTACATATATGTATGATAGAATATAATACTATCCATTATTTATCCATTCTTGTTGGTGATGATCTGGCTTGTAAGCCACACAGACCATCAGGGAATAATTAATTTCCTATGAAAAAATGGGTTGATTACAAAAATTCACTCTGCAGGCCGCGTAACAAATTATAATCCAGCCACCAAATACATAAAAACAGATGACTCACCGAATATATCACTCGCATTGAGTTTGGCAGCGATTCCTTAATCTCCAAATTCGGCAGCGGACGGCAATCAGCACAATAGCACTATGAAATTATGATCTGCCACGACATGCTCTCAAGAGAGTATATTCACAATTTAGAATAATATTGAATTAACATATTGTAATTCTAAAAGTACTGTCACTAACTTGTGACAAAAATATTTAAACTCAGAAGATGACAATCAGGACTAGTGGTGCCCTTTCTTGTCAAACAATATAATTCGGATGAATTCAGCTGCTTAATGCATAGATGACTGTAATTCATTTTCACTCTACCTGCAGAGAAAAATCTATGCGAGAATTCTCAGAGAGGTCTATCCTGTCCACTATTTTTAATTTTAATTTTCAAATTTTATTTCAAACTAATTTTAAGTCTACTGCTTCTCTACTTGTTCTTAACATGAATTAGAAGCACGCCGAAAAATGTTTTTAGGCAAACCTTTTTTCAACTGCATACTCTGGAACTATACATAATCCACATATATTGAAAGAGGTTAACTTATATGTGACAAGTAAGTTTACTCGTGGGAGATCCCATGTACTTTTTTATATTCATAGGCGAAAGAATTTACTTTTCGAAATTACTTCAGAACGCCTCAATCAACAGAGCAACTGAAATTCTTAACGATTCTGCATTTTTATCGTCACATGAACTATTTTGAAGTGTTACAAAATAGTAAAACTGCCCCCATGATCTTTTAGACTTATATTTACCTCAAATTTGTAATATTCTCCGTAATATATTGGTGCATAACCGTTTTATGGAGAACATGAATGAGTAAATAAATGAATATAAAATATACCAAAGCATTATTTCATGCATGCATGATTGCGTTATTTCATTCTTCATTCAGAAATGGTGCTGTAACGAGTAAACTAGTCCCAGACAGATATCTTAAGAGGAAACCCGGGTGCTGAGAAATTTGAACAATAGGTATTTTAAAAATCACGTGCTATTTCACTCTGCTCAGCGAGCGCGCTATCGATGTGTAGGTACCCACCCAACTAAGAGTATGTGCGTGCATGTTACGCTTGCCCTCTCGCCCCGCATCTCCAGTCTTCCGTCCTTCGTCATGTAGGTATATCTGGTGTTTGTGGTTATCTTTCCGACTTATTTCTCCTTTTGTCTCGGTATATAATGTTTTTGTTTACTGGGCACTTACTGGGTCTTACTAAAATCTCTAAATAGTATCGAACAAAGTATCAGCGTCTGTCTGTTTGTGTGCTTAGTTTTTGTTTTCTTCTAAACTACGAAATAGATTTTGATAGGATTTTCACTATTATTTAAAGATTTTCTTCCGAAAGGTTTACACACGTAATTTATAAATATGTATTATATTTATAAAAAGTAGAGGAAAGTCATTGTGTAATCAAGTGATTTAAATATATTTTCGGGCGCTTAAATTGCTAACGCTGGCTAAACCTTCTGAGATACATCAAAATAATGTACTTATAATTAATTGTATTGCTCTTACTTACTTGACCGGTCAGTGGCTGAGTGGGCATCGCGTTTGGGTCCCACCCGGGCGTCCCATGTTCGATTCCTCGGCTGGCTAAGTTCTCCATCACAACACAAGCAATACCTTCCGCTAAGTGTGGTGGTAGTAGGAGTTTTTCAAATGTTAGGTTATTCGTAACCAGGGAATGTTTGTCTTTCTTTTAAAAATTAAAAAAATCTTACTACCCATATAGGTACACCTACTAAAATATCTAGGTGCGTACATTTGAACTGCCTCCGTGGTTGAAGGGTAAGGCTCTTTGCTACGAATCCACAGGTCGCGGCGTGCGCAAGTAAATTTTATTAAAGTAATTTGTGTCGTTTTGCTAAATAAATCAATTAAAAATAATATAAAATACTTGTTTGGACAGATAGTTTTTTTTTGTTTATCAAAACTTAACTACACCATTCAAGTTGTTTGAGACAGGGAAAAGTATTGAAATAAAATATTGAAGTGAAACTTCTTTAGGCGCGTAATGAATTTTCGGGGACGGAGTAAAACCGAGTCACGATCGAAACGAAAATGCGGGTACCCCCACCACCGATTAAAGTTCATTTGATCTAGTCAAAGTTTTGAAGTAACATATAAATGCTTCTTAGCTCATCCCGACAACTGGCGTTGGTGGTGTAATGGTCAGCATAGTTGCCTTCCAAGCAGTTGATCCGAGTTCGATTCTCGGCCATCGCACATTATTTTTTTGTTTTTAACGCCTTTTTCATTCAATATCTTATTTTTTAGTAGGTCAGAACATTTTTTAAAAGAAAATAATATTGCAAAATAATAAAAACACTTATCTCACTGTGATAAAACATTACTCCGCTAGAGCGCGCTTTGCGTTATTGTGTTGGATTAAAATTATTATCTAATCCGTATATTATGATAATTGTATTACATTTATTTAATTAATTTATTTATTTTGATAATATGTAATAATTTTCAAAGTTTTGAAGTAACATATAAATGCTTCTTAGCTCATCCCGACAACTGGCGTTGGTGGTGTAATGGTCAGCATAGTTGCCTTCCAAGCAGTTGATCCGAGTTCGATTCTCGGCCATCGCACATTATTTTTTTGTTTTTAACGCCTTTTTCATTCAATATCTTATTTTTTAGTAGGTCAGAACATTTTTTAAAAGAAAATAATATTGCAAAATAATAAAAACACTTATCTCACTGTGATAAAACATTACTCCGCTAGAGCGCGCTTTGCGTTATTGTGTTGGATTAAAATTATTATCTAATCCGTATATTATGATAATTGTATTACATTTATTTAATTAATTTATTTATTTTGATAATATGTAATAATTTACAGAAAAAAAAATTAAAACTATCTCCCTCTGATAAAATATCCGTTCGCTAGAGCGCACTACGCGATCTTGTGTGGGATTCTATTTCTGTACATTGTACATTATTTTTAAAAATATATTATATTGAAGTGAAACTTCTTTAGGCGCGTAATTCGGGGACGGAGTAAAACCGAGTCAGGATCGACACGAAAATGCGGGTACCCCCACCACCGCTCACCGTTCACTGTCCCTCTCTCACCATATGCGCTTGTTGAGGTGGGGGAGCCGCTCACGAACGTTCTCTCTCTTCTCTTCTTTCCTCTCTCTCAGACACCAGCGAACTGCGCCACGCCAAGCATCAGCTGCTTGGTTAGTATACTGCGTCGTGAGTGTAATACGAGTGAAATACGTAATTGATTGTGGTTCATACGGTTTAACAAAAGAAGTTTCACTTCTGTCTTGCGTAGGCTTGACACACCCACTTTTTTATTTTTTATTTTAGTAAAATTCCTGAAATCAACAGTTTTTAATTCCCTTGCGATGTTTATTTGGCAAAAATGACCAATTTTTACCACATAAACATCGCAAGTGACCAATTTTCGATATAATATTGCAATTTTTTGTACACTATTTTGTTTTACGAATCTTATTATTGTGTTTTGTTAATAGAGCCAACGCCAATGCCATTCGTTGAAATTTTGAAAATGACATGAAAGCCATAATACCCTTGCCAATCACCACACTGCAAATCGAATGGTGTGGAGGAAACCTCCATTTTTTCCACTCTACCTCCAGACATGTCGGGGTTCTGAAAATCGGATCATGAGTAAAAATGAACTAGTATTTAAATATCCATGTAACTCGAAAATGTCATGACTAGACGGCGCAACTTTTCTTACTGTGTTTTGTTATAACAGATCACCACGCAAATGGCATCTTTTTAAAAATATATATTTAAAAAAAAATTCTTTATTCATTGTAAGTTGAGGATTTTTTGACTTTCATGCTAGGTACATGTCCGTGTTACGACCAAATTCTGTATCGGGTTGCTACAGGGTTTTGTTATAATACTCGTCCAAATAAGTCGCGTCTCAACTTGAGCGCGTATACATACAATAGTCAGGTGGCTTCTTGCTGCTAACTCATCTTCAGTCGCGTCGCGACTTGAGCGTGCGTTTAGACTGGTCTCCCGATCCAGCCTGCCACGCAACTGGCGGACCGATGCATATATCGCCAAGACCCGGACAATCCTCACCCCCATGAACCCGGGCACCCCTGCTCAAGTCACCAAACGTAGCGAACCACTTGGGGTGACCTATGACAGAAGTTATCCAATAAATGGTTCCCGGGGCGGCGGTACCCATAACCACCTCCCAAATTGAAAATTATTATAGTAATTGACGTATACAAATTGAATTTGGTCCAATTTTAGTAAGATCGGCAAGTATGGTATACCCGAAATAATTCACTAAACCAAAAAAAAACTAATAAAATATATCAATAACTCGGGAAAAGACTAGTGCACCGACACAATTCGATATACTACGATCCATACGTATTTATCTAAACCCTGTCCCCCCGACCATTACCTCCCGAATACTGAGCGAAAGGGACATATATGCAGCTCGCTCTACTAATACCTAAATGAAATCTTCAAAATCGAGGTTTTGTATTCCCCATTTTTCTCCTCTAAAAGTTAACCGATTTTCATTTTTTTTTACCAAATACATAAAAAGAAACTATTCCATGTCGGACCGTTTTGCTTTTTTTCAAAATATATTGTCTAGTTTGTAGACTGAACGTCTTTTGACTGCGTTTAAATCAGGCTATTTTATTGATTTTTGGAAGGTCATAACTTCTATAAGAATCAATTT
The DNA here is from genome assembly GCF_061612785.1 of Hesperophylax consimilis. Taxonomy (NCBI): domain Eukaryota; kingdom Metazoa; phylum Arthropoda; class Insecta; order Trichoptera; family Limnephilidae; genus Hesperophylax; species Hesperophylax consimilis. The sequence continues at coordinate 27,183,120 of NC_142862.1, forward strand.
ATCAAAAAAAAAACAAAACGTACCGACACGTAAGTCACCGATATCTATTTTATGTTAAAAAAATATTTGCTCTAGGGTTAAAATCCAGAAAGATAAATGGGGACTACGTTTGTATGGAAAAATCAACGCCCGGTAACGTCTTAAGCACGTCATCGACGATAGTCCTTTTAACGTCTTTTAAGCCAATCATAAAAATCTTCCTTCTCACTCGTCTTGTACGGAAACAAAAATGACAGAAGACACTAATAATGTCTAAATCATTTTCCTATGTGGGTTTTATTTCATAAAACACACACAACGGTACTAAAATTGGAACAGGATAAGCTACATACATCGACCAACAAAGTTTAGACAGGGCATGTAGATGTTAAAAATGACACCGAAACCAAAATTATTGGTTCCAAAAATTGGGTTACGAAAACGTTTATCAAAAATAAACTGCATTATTTGGCAAACGAAATATCACAAGAAGCATTGCTTATTATATTTTGTTGGTCTGCAAGGACCAAATTTGTCTCCGAAGATATTATGCTTTCAAAGCGAAGCGACGGAATCGACGGGGTATTGGCTATAAAATTACTCATAGGTGGGACGAATTATTCAACAGAATTTATAAGACACGCCATATCTAGAGTTGATATATCGATGGCTACAGATTTATAATTAATTTTGATATTTGTGTTTAAAACCTAGTTTAACATACTGCACACTGCAGTGCACCTCAAGAAAAACATAATTTCACTGAGCTGCAAATATAGCTAGCCGCACAATAAGGTTTGAACCTCAAACAAAAGTAAAAATTTCATATATTACTCGCTTACTATATCTCTCTGACTCCATATTGTTTGATTCATGTTTTTATTTATTACTATTAAGACAAATACACAAGCCAAATTGCGTATATTCTTTATGTGCCTTATATTATTACGAATAAGGGTAATAGGCCATAAACATTATTTGGCAAACCGAGTCTAGAAACAGTTGATTTTAGCGAAAAAGTAGTTTTTATTTATTTTGTTAATATATTTCTAAGAAAGAAAAAAAGTAAATCGAGGAAATCTGTCACAGACAATTTTAGCGATAAAATATTATTTTAAAAATTTAATTAAAATATACATCATATTCAAAATACCCCCACAGAATATGAAATCTATTGCCACAATTATTTTTATCAGTAAATTGGTTTGACCGGTAATAAATCATTTTAAATTGAGAGGGGGTAAAATAGAATCACACTAATAAGTCGTCTAAACGTGGCTAAACCACAGTTTGAAAATGGCCTTGAAAGCCGAAACAGCTGTAACAATAACAAAAACCAAAAAAATACTTGCAGAACTTAATAACTATATTATTAAATTTGATTTTAATTAAATTTAAAAAAAATTAAATGAAGTTCTACGAATTAAACACAAAAACAATAAATAAAATATTATTTTTTCAAAGTTGTTTCTTATATGCGTTCTTACATTTCTGATAAAATGTGTTCATACAATTATAAATAACTAACTGATGTGTAACTGGCGTTGCTGGGGGTTATTTTGTTATTCATAATGTATTCAATGCATATTTTGTTATTCATAATGTATTCAATGCATATTTGATTGTTATTTATAATTTATTCAATGCATATTATTTTGTTTATTCAATGAATATTATTTTGTTATTCATAATGTATTCAATGCATATTTGGTTGTTATTTATAATTTATTCAATGCATATTATTTTGTTATTCATAATGTATTCAATGCATATTTGGTTGTTATTTATAATTTATTCAATGCATATTATTTTGTTATTCATAATGTATTCAATGCATATTTGGTTGTTATTTATAATTTATTCAATGCATATTATTTTGTTATTCATAATGTATTCAATGCATATTTGGTTGTTATTTATAATTTATTCAATGCATATTATTTTGTTATTCATAATGTATTCAATGCATATTTGGTTGTTATTTATAATTTATTCAATGCATATTATTTTGTTATTCATAATGTATTCAATGCATATTTGGTTGTTATTTATAATTTATTCAATGCATATTATTTTGTTATTCATAATGTATTCAATGCATATTTGGTTGTTATTTATAATTTATTCAATGCATATTATTTTGTTATTCATAATGTATTCAATGCATATTTGGTTGTTATTTATAATTTATTCAATGCATATTATTTTGTTATTCATAATGTATTCAATGCATATTTGGTTGTTATTTATAATTTATTCAATGCATATTATTTTGTTATTCATAATGTATTCAAAGCATATTTGGTTGTTATTTATAATTTATTCAATGCATATTATTTTGTTATTCATAATGTATTCAATGCATATTTGGTTGTTATTTATAATTTATTCAATGCATATTATTTTGTTATTCATAATGTATTCAATGCATATTTGGTTGTTATTTATAATTTATTCAATGCATATTATTTTGTTATTCATAATGTATTCAATGCATATTTGGTTGTTATTTATAATTTATTCAATGAATATTATTTTGTTATTCATAATGTATTCAATGCATATTTGGTTGTTATTTAAAATTTATTCAATGCATATTATTTTGTTATTTATAATTTATTAAATGCATATTATTTGGTTATTCATATTGCATATTTTTTTTATCATTTATAATTTATTCTATGCATATTATTTTGTTATTTATAATTTATTCAATGCATTTTATTTTGTTTTTCATAATGTATTCAATGCATATTTGGTTGTTATTTATAATTTATTCAATGAATATTATTTTGTTATTCATAATGTATTCAATGCATATTTGGTTGTTATTTATAATTTATTCAATGCATATTATTTTGTTATTCATAATGTATTCAATGCATATTTGGTTGTTATTTATAATTTATTCAATGAATATTATTTTGCTATGCATAATGCATTCAATGCATATTTTGTTGTTATTTATAATTTATTCAATGCATATTATTTTGTTATTCATAATGTATTCAATGCATATTTGGTTGTTATTTATAATTTATTCAATGAATATTATTTTGCTATTCATAATGCATTCAATGCATATTTTGTTGTTATTTATAATTTATTCAATGCATATTATTTTGTTATTCATAATGTATTCAATGCATATTTGGTTGTTATTTATAATTTATTCAATGAATATTATTTTGTTATTCATAATGTATTCAATGCATATTTGGTTGTTATTTATAATTTATTCAATGAATATTATTTTGCTATTCATAATGCATTCAATGTATATTTTGTTGTTATTTATAATTTATTAAATGCATATTATTTGGTTATTCATAATGCATATTTTTTTATCATTTATAATTTATTCTATGCATATTATTTTGTTATTTATAATTTATTCAATGCATTTAATTTTGTTTTTCATAATGTATTCAATGCATATTTTGTTGTTATATATAATTTTTTCAATGAATATTATTTTGTTATTCATAATGTATTCATTGTATATTTTGTTGTTATTAATACTGTAAACCGATTAGCAGTAGTAGTAAATGAAGTTCTACGAATTAAACACAAAAACAATAAATAAAATATTATTTTTTCAAAGTTGTTTCTTATATGCGTTCTTACATTTCTGATAAAATGTGTTCATACAATTATAAATAACTAACTGATGTGTAACTGGCGTTGCTGGGGGTTATTTTGTTATTCATAATGTATTCAATGCATATTTGGTTGTTATTTATATTTTATTCAATGAATATTAATTTGCTATTCATAATGCATTCAATGCATATTTTGTTGTTATTTATAATTTATTCAATGCATATTATTTTGTTATTCATAATGTATTCAATGCATATTTGGTTGTTATTTATAATTTATTCAATGAATATTATTTTGCTATTCATAATGTATTCAATGCATATTTGGTTGTTATTTATAATTTATTCAATGCATATTATTTTGTTATTCATAATGCATTCAATGCATATTTGGTTGTTATTTATAATTTATTCAATGAATATTATTTTGCTATTCATAATGCATTCAATGCATATTTTGTTGTTATTTATAATTTATTCAATGCATATTATTTTGTTATTCATAATGTATTCAATGCATATTTGGTTGTTATTTATAATTTATTCAATGAATATTATTTTGCTATTCATAATGCATTCAATGCATATTTTGTTGTTATTTATAATTTATTCAATGCATATTATTTTGTTATTCATAATGTATTCAATGCATATTTGGTTGTTATTTATAATTTATTCAATGCATATTATTTTGTTATTCATAATGCATTCAATGCATATTTGGTTGTTATTTATAATTTATTCAATGAATATTATTTTGCTATTCATAATGCATTCAATGCATATTTTGTTGTTATTTATAATTTATTCAATGCATATTATTTTGTTATTCATAATGTATTCAATGCATATTTGGTTGTTATTTATAATTTATTCAATGAATATTATTTTGCTATTCATAATGCATTCAATGCATATTTTGTTGTTATTTATAATTTATTCAATGCATATTATTTTGTTATTCATAATGTATTCAATGCATATTTGGTTGTTATTTATAATTTATTCAATGAATATTATTTTGTTATTCATAATGTATTCAATGCATATTTGGTTGTTATTTATAATTTATTCAATGCATATTATTTTGTTATTCATAATGTATTCAATGCATATTTGGTTGTTATTTATAATTTATTCAATGAATATTATTTTGCTATTCATAATGTATTCAATGCATATTTGGTTGTTATTTATAATTTATTCAATGCATATTATTTTGTTATTCATAATGCATTCAATGCATATTTGGTTGTTATTTATAATTTATTCAATGAATATTATTTTGCTATTCATAATGCATATTTTGTTGTTATTTATAATTTATTCAATGCATATTATTTTGTTATTCATAATGTATTCAATGCATATTTGGTTGTTATTTATAATTTATTCAATGAATATTATTTTGCTATTCATAATGCATTCAATGCATATTTTGTTGTTATTTATAATTTATTCAATGCATATTATTTTGTTATTCATAATGTATTCAATGCATATTTGGTTGTTATTTATAATTTATTCAATGAATATTATTTTGTTATTCATAATGTATTCAATGCATATTTGGTTGTTATTTATAATTTATTCAATGCATATTATTTTGTTATTCATAATGTATTCAATGCATATTTGGTTGTTATTTATAATTTATTCAATGAATATTATTTTGCTATTCAAAATGCATTCAATGCATATTTTGTTGTTGTTTATAATTTATTCAATGCATATTATTTTGTTATTCATAATGTATTCAATGCATATTTCGTTGTTATTTATAATTTATTCAATGAATATTATTTTGCTATTCATAATGCATTCAATGCATATTTTGTTGTTATTTATAATTTATTAAATGCATATTATTTGGTTATTCATATTGCATATTTTTTTTTATCATTTATAATTTATTCTATGCATATTATTTTGTTATTTATAATTTATTCAATGCATTTTATTTTGTTTTTCATAATGTATTCAATGCATATACTTCTAGTTGGTGATTACAACCTGCCACATTACGACTGGTGTAATATAAGTACTGACAATTATTGTTCCAATGTTTAAATTCGTGAAGTTAGAGATATGGCCCTGTTCTTGGGACTAACTCAGTGTAATTGTGTTCATAATATAGGTGGCCGTACATTGGACTTGGTCTTGTCTAATGTGTCTGATATATGTGTTGTGAGAAGTACAGAAATACTTTTGCCCGTCGATGTTTACCATCCGCCACTAGAAATATGTATGTCTAATCTTAAACCAATTCCCACTGTAAAAAAGATAGAAGAAACTCGCAATTTCAAAAAAGTAGACTATGTTCAAATTTCTAACTTTCTTAAACAGAGTGACTGGTCATTTTTAGATACTGATGCTGATATTAATGTACAGCTTGTAAAATTTTACTCCATTGTTAATTCTGCAATCAAAAATTTTGTACCTTTGACAGTTTATAGGGAAACTGAATTTCCGAAATGGTTCTCAAAAGAACTGATTGGCTTAATTTACGTCAAAAAAATATCGCACAAGAGGTTCAAACAAAGTCGCCTGGCTATCGATTATACTGCCTTTCAAAAAATGAGGGCAGAATGTAATAAGCTCTCTACTAAATGTTATAACAGTTACATGAGTGTTGTCGAAAGCTCTCTCATAGAGGACTCAAATTTCTTTTGGAAATATATTAAATCCCAAAAAGAAAATGGAACTTATATACCTAGTACTATGTCATTCGATTGTAAACAATCACAAAATTTACAGGAAACTGTTAATCTGTTTGCTGAGTTTTTTGGTGGTGTATATGTTAGTAATAGTGTAGACAGTAAGTACTCTTGTTCTAATTTGGTTGAAAACCTTGATATATCTGACTGTACAGTAACTATAGAGGACGTTATGTCTATGCTGAAGAGTCTCGATTCCCGCAAATCCTCAGGACCCGATAAAGTTCCACCTAGATTCCTAGTTAATTGTATGCATTCATTGTCACATCCCATACATAAGTTATTTATGAAGTCACTCTCATCAGGTGTGTTTCCTGACCTTTGGAAGTTTAGTCATTTGACGCCTATTTTCAAAAAAGGAAATAAGAGCGAAGTAACAAATTATAGGCCAATATGCATAATGTCTACTTTACCCAAACTTTTCGAAAGCCTAGTACTAGACAAGTTGATATCTCAATTTAAACGAGTAATCTCACCAATTCAACATGGATTTATTAAAGGAAGATCAACGCTTTCCAATTTAATATTATACACTAATGATATCGTTAATGGCTTTATCACATCATATCAAACTGACTCCATATATACTGACTTCAGTAAAGCATTTGATAAAGTAAACCACAGAATCTTAATACGTAAATTAAAATTGTTGGGAGTGAGAGGGAGCATGTTTGAATGGTTTAAGAGTTATCTGTTGGGAAGGTACTTAGCGGTAAAGGTTGATTCATTCACTTTATTACAAATTACAAATTTGCGGCATCAAGTGGAGTACCGCAGGGATCTCATCTGGGCCCAATATTATTTTGTTTGTTCATCAATGACATAGTAAATATTTTTAGCAAAGTCAAAGTTCTGTTATTTGCTGATGATTTGAAGATCTACAGAATAATTAAAGATGATAATGATCGCGCTATTTTGCAGTCGAATCTGAATAAACTATTTGCTTGGTGTTCAGAAAATGATTTGCAACTAAATATTAGTAAATGCCAGATTATTAGTTTTTAAAAAGGTAAAAATCCTCTTCATTTTTCTTATTTCATTAATGACGCTAATCTTCTTCGAGTTTCACAGATTCTAGATCTCGGTATCTTATTCCACGAAAGTCTACAGTTTAACTTACACATCGATGAAACTACTAGCGATGCAATGAGAATGCTCGGTTTTATTTTGAGAATGGGGGCAAAGTTTAAAAATGTGTTAACTTTAAAACATTTATATTGCTCATTAGTACGAAGTAAAATAGAATATAATTCAACAGTGTGGTCACCGTTCTACAAAGTCCATTCTCAAGCCTTAGAAAAGGTACAAAATAAATTTCTTCGGTACATCAATTTCAAAATGAATATTCCCATCGAATTTATAAATTATAATAACTTACGTACCGAAACCAGACTTCTCAAACTATCGGATAGAAGAGTTCTAACTGATATATTATTTTTATTCAAAATTATCAAATCTCTCATTGACAGCCCTGAATTATTGGAATTAATTTATTTGAATGTACCTGCCAGACAAACTCGAAGCATAGACACTTTTAAATGTAACAATAACCTCAATACTAACTACTCTTTGTACTCACCAATTCCAAGAATTCATCACCTTGCAAACAAATATTGTAAACTTATCGACATATTTGGTGTTAATAACTTTGAGAGTTTCAAAAGGCAACTAATTTTAGACCTTTTTGCTAAGTATTAACTTGTAGTATTTATTAGCTTTAAAAAAAAGGTCAAGCCTTCATACTTTGATTTACTTTACCATATTATTTTCTAATTACCTTATGAGTAAATTATATTTAGCTATTTTATCCATGTACATGTTACACTTATATACATATACTGTCAACTTACTATGTAAAAGCCCAATAGGGCGTTAATAAATAAATAATAAATAATAATATTTTGTTGTTATATATAATTTATTCAATGAATATTATTTTGTTATTCATAATGTATTCATTGTATATTTTGTTGTTATTAATACTGTAAACCGATTAGTAGTAAAGATTAATCGAAAATGTCAGATTAACAAAAATTGAGAATTTATTTGTACTAGATAAACCTTGCCTAGATTTCTTATTAAAATACACGTGTCACGTCTCTGAGGTTCCTTTATCATATTATATAACGTGGGTGCCGTGTTTCCTGCAAAACAAGTCTGTTAAATTGGGTGTTGGAGTGGTGCGGGTAGCAGGATGAGGAAGGAGGTGGGCCTAGGTGGGAGGAGTTTCCAGGTCGCGTTGCCTAGCGCCTGTCAACTGGGAGGTGAGGAGTCGCCTTTTGATCTGTAAATCTGTGCTCGAGAGAAACTAAACTTCTTGCTATTGGCCGCGCAGAGATTAGGCGTGCGTTGGATATCCCATGAAAAGGTCCATTCAGACAAGGACAAGACAATACCCTAAAATAAAGCCAAAGTCTTTACGACGTAAGTGTACTGTACAGACCTGCAGTTGAATCTGCCCTCTCAAATCTCTAAAACAAAGTGATGAAGTCGTGTAAAAACAATATGCCTCGCGCAGCCGGCGTAATGCACGGACCTACGGTCGACTTTGCCCTAGCAGGCCTAGAAATTCTATCTTTCCGGGGGGTTTCTTTTAATTATTTATGGTGAACGTATTAATAACATCTCAAATGTTTCTTGAGGGATCCCCAGTAAGTTACTAACTCATCATCTAGAAAAATAAAATCTGGTGCTCACAGCTAATTTTATAGTTGGCACGTTCAAGATAGGAAGATACTATCACCACCATTCAGAATCGAAGCGTTGCTTGAAATGACTTTGGCCGTGTTTGTTGGCCAGATCTGAATAGCCAGGTACTTCCCCACCTTCCTCTTTCCTATCTCATTCCTCTCCTCTCTACCTTCAGCCTCACAACATAATCCAATTGTTGATGCCATAGTCTCACTTGCTCCAGACAGTTCGTAGAAGTTGGGGCACTTTTTCGATTTTAAATTAAAAAAAAATTCTCTTTAATAATATTTTGACATTAAAAAAATAGTGTTTGTGTGTTTTAGAATGAAACAGTGGTCTTAAAAATGTCGTTATCATTATTTGAATATTCGTTTGCCAAACTATGTAGGCGAAGAATTGGCCAACTTTCTTCATAATTTGGTTGTAAATGGTGACATTAAAATGGTCTTTATGCCTAAGTCCTTAGTGTGTCGAGTAGGTACTCTTATGTTGACTAGACTCAGGAGTTTGCAACAAAACTATGTTTAGGGAGATGAATTGAGCTTATAGAATAGAAACACAAGTAGATATGGCGCAAGATGAGGTAGAGGAGGGTTGGAATGGATTATATTATAGTTTCATTTGGTACTTTTTGTTTTTCGCGTCAATTTTGTATCATGAAAACCTCGACAAATACGACGGTACTGTAAAAAAAGACGTGCTGCAAATTTTCTTTCAAATCTTTTGCAACATCCATCAAAGCAATATTACATATGGTATATGGAAAATCACTTAGGTACCAATTGAAATACAGCCTAATTATTTTAAAAAGAACCTTTGTTATATAAACCTTTGGTATCCTAGATAAATCCTCGGATAAATCCCCGGGAACCATTTATTGGATAATCAACACCTCTGCCATAGGTCAACCCAAGTGGTTCGCTAATTTTGGTGACTTAGCAGGGTTGCCCGGGTTTATCAGGTGAAGTGTGTTCACAATGCACCTGCCCACCAGCTGCGTGGTGTGCCAGATCGGGAGAGGCTGGTTTTGTAGCTCCAACTGGTTTCTCGACCCATGGCTTTGCGCCGCAGCGGGAGGGATATATTCATATGGCCGTTTCTCCTGGACACATTGATCCCTAGATTCCTAACGACCCTCGTACCCTTTATCTTCCTAGAACGTCCTCTCCTTCCTTTCATTAAATAAAGAACCTCCCCACAGGATCCCAAAAGATGACATAGGCCCTGATGGAAATTATTTTCCTTATGCCTCCTGATGGGGTTAATTTAAAAAAACATAATTAATGAATACCTTCTTAATGTCCTTCCACATCAATCTTAATTGAACAAACTCTAATTTGTACAAATTAACATGTACGTTAAGACGAATCTTAAAACTTGAACTTTGGATGCAAATTCCAAAAAACATTTCAAATGAAATGCAGGTATAAGACTTTCGTAGTTTTCCTACGAAAAGGATGTCTTATACCTGCATTACCTGTATCATATTTCATTCAGTTAACCCAGTAAACGACATGATTAGCTTTTATGTACCTGGGTGAATATAAACATTGCTACGCACCCAGTATCTTTGGCATGATTGGGGTAAAAGGTGACTATGCACGGGTGTTCTAAACTAGTTCTAAAAACATTTGGAAAATTTCGATAATATCGATGTGCGCAAATACATTCAAACGGAGTCCTCTTAAAATGATTTTCCTATACCTGCCTAGTGCCTACTTAAAAGGTTTAATCAGGAATCACTTTGAAAAGTTTATCTCAGAAGTTTCTCAAACTCTGGTGGCTGTTTTTTTAACATTTTATTGTAAATGGAATTGATCTGTTCTGCGATAAAAAAATATTTTAAAAATGTTTTGACATATTCCACTGTATCAGTGTTGAGTGAGTGTATGTATGTGTGTGTGCTGGGCGCCGCGCGTCGAGGGCTGCAGTCTGCAGGGGGCGGTGGGGCGGGTAGGGCGGGCGGGTAGGGCGGGGCGGTAAATCCATAGAGCTGAGGCGCCAGAGGTCTGGAGCCGCCCATGGACGGATCTGGGATTCCGTAGTAAACACAGCCACATTGTTGGCAGACAACATTTTATGACATCAATGTACATTTTTCGGTTTTCAAAATTGAAAAACTTTTTTATATTAGTCAGTTTAGTAATTTCCTCGTGCGGCCTTCTTAGTTGAGTGGTTATCAGCGCCCTTGGGGTGATTTTTTCACAAAAAACGGCGCTATGCAAATTATCTTAGCTACGAATCCGGAAATCACAGGTTTAAATCACAGTCCAAAGTGGTAGATACCACCATTAACAATAGCCAGGCAGGTACTTCCCGCCTATCTCTTCCCCATCTCCTTTTAGTCCCCACTACCTTCAGCCTCACAACATACGCCAATTTCTTGAGGATGCCATAGTCTCGTCTCATAGTCTTGTACGGTACTTAACTCACATAAAAAAAACGGTGACCAGATAAATCATTACAATGATAATTAATCACATCTTTAAAATGTTATATAAAGTCATGGAAAGTGATGAAACAAAAACTTTATTAACTGGGTTAAGTAGGTTAGGTTAGGTTAGGTTAGGTTAGGTTTAATTTTTTTTTTCATCGTTTCTATTGACTTTATATCACCTTTTTAAAGTGTGTTGAATTGTCACTGTATTGAGTTATCATGGAACCAAAAAATCAAATCTTAGAAGAAAAGTAGAAAACCGGTACACTAGGTTATTTATTTTGTATCTTTTTTAATTATTATTTTTATTCTACCGTAGGTTGTTGTGTAGGTGTTGCATCATTTCCTCATATTCATGTTTGTAGACCTTGTCTTCTCTTTTGTAGATTTCTTTATATTCATGTTGGTGGACCTCATCTTTATGTTAGTTAATGTCCTCATCTTCTTGTTTGTTGAATTTCTCATCTTCATGTTTTTACTCCTCATATTCATGCTAGTTGATTTCCTCATCTTCGCGTTAGTTGATTTTCTCATTTTCATCATCCTCATTTTTAAAGACCTTCGTGTTTGTTAATTTCCTCATAATTAGACCACATTTTTATGGTTGTTGATTTCCTCATCCATATGTTTGTTGATTTCCTCATCTTCATTTCCTCGCCATCACGATTGTAGACATCATTTTCATGTTTATTGATTTCCGCATCATCATGTTTGTAGGCCTCATTTTCACGGTTGTTGATTTCCTCACCGGTCTCTAGGTGATCTTTTAATGATGTTTTTTTTTACTTTTTTTTTAAATATTCTTTTATGGACCTCTTGTATTTAGTAAGTCCGCAACTGAAAATATCCACCTTGGAAAATACGCTATTGTAATTATTGCATAGTCTGTTCAGGCAAAAATTCTGCTTAGAGTTCGTTTTGCACTGATCCACCCTGAAGAAGACAGAAGAGCTTATTTATCTCCTTTAATTTTTATCTAATTTAATTTAGAAGGGCATAATATAGTTTTGTAGCGTGGAATACATAATTAATAATAATGTTTCAATAATGTTTTAATATATGTAATACTATCATGGAGGGCTACGGTTTTCATATCTTGTATTGACGATTGTTGAACAAGAAAAATCTGTTGTACAAAAGAATAAATAATTTCATCATAAAATAAGACATATTCACGGGTAGGTGTAGAGAACGGCATTACTCTTGGTAGTGTCGGGGACCCACCGCCATCCTCCGCTAGGAACTCTGCAGAGTGTGGAGAGTGGTGAGGAGGGATGTAGTGCGGAAGTAGGGATGTAGAGACGTGGAGACGGAGCCTATTTGTTACTTTATTTAATGCGCCAAGGCAACTATTTTTCATACGTCTGACGTTTGCTGTTATTCGGATCGGCGCCGGGGCCAAAACTAAGTGAAACTGCGCCATTGTAAAAAGAGATGTTTTAAATTATAATAGTGTAATGTAACTACCTATTGTTATGGCGATTATATGATATAATCATTCTAATTTCCAAAACAACTATTAATAGTGAAGGTTTTTAAAAATTAAATCTCAAAATGTGTGCTTAATTAGACATGCCATTGCTATTAAATACAATTGTTTTGACCGAGACTTTTTTTTCAACTGATCCATGAGTTTACCACTAATTATTTCAAAAGTGAATAGTTCTTGGTAGGTAACACATATCTGGTTCCCTTTAATCTTATGAAATAATTGAAAAGAGAGAATAAATAATTTTATGGCGTCTTGCCTTTTATTTATTTAAATAAGTCCCCGGCGTTGGCCAGGCTCAGAAATCAGATAAAATAGTAATTTTTATCTTATTGTGAACGTCAAGAGTGCAAAATTTTAACAAAAAATAAATAAAAAGCTGCTTTAAGGGTTAGGAAAATGGAAAGCATGAAATCTCATGTAATCTCGTCATTTTTGAAATCTCATTCTTAGACTAACCTTCTAACCTTCCTCTTGTTTTTATGGACAAGTGCGCAAAATTTCAAAAAATTTGTAATAAAACTGATGATTTGTATTAAAAAAAAACAAAGCTACGCCGCCGCTACAGACACTCCTCTATATACAGGTTGTATCGGCACGTACCCGACAAACTTTAACCAGCTATTCCTTAGCACATTTGGAGTAAAAAATGTTATGGGCACTTTGCTGTCCGGTAACATTTTTTTTTAATAAAAAAAAAAATATTCATATTTTCACCACATTACTGTTTTATCCTTTGTCAAAGTTTGAAAACCCACCTGGCAATATTTTATTCGAGTATCGTTGAATAATATACGTACGTACCTACATTAGCGCGCTTTTACGATCACAACGAAATGGCATACCACCATTCGTCTCATTTTTAGCTATTATTATTTAGTGTGTATGAAAGAGCGAATACGCTTTTTGAAACACTTGCTAATAACAGCTGTTGAACACGAGAAACAATGCCAATGACAGTGACGGAGTGTGGATTTTTTATCATTTTTTGTTTTTTATTGAAAAAAAATGTTACCGGACAGCAAAGTGCCTATAACATTTTTTACTCCAAATGTGCTAAGGAAAAGCTGGTTAAAGTTTGTCGGGTACGTGCCGATACACCCTGTATAATACAGATTTGTGTTTGATGTTTTAAAGTTTAAAGCTTCATAACTGATGATGGAAATTTTGTTGCGGGCTAAACACAATTAAAAAATTACCGAAAAAAAATCAATTTGTATTACTCCAATCTGTTAAGATTGCTACAGAATTGTTATTAATCATTTTTTCAGTACAAAGACAGACTTGAATTCTGCCAGAGCAAAATCCCATTTTAATATTGTGTCGTCTTCCAAATTCGTCTCGAAATTTCCTGAAGAATAATTAACAAATTTTCATTTCAGTCTATACTGGTTATGTCGGCCATTTCTACAAAGTGTCATGGCGGACTTTCCCGCTTCTAGTTTCGCGAGTACCATAATTTTCCGTGGTGTGAGGCCAGTGGCGCCAGCAATATTTTTTTACGTCTTGCCATAGATAAAGTACCTACAAAGTGCTGCCAGAAAGAAAATGGCGCAGAGATGGGGAGTCCCCGGGTAGGTACCTACGTTCATACTTTTCGGATGCTTTTGGGGGCAAACAACAGAAAGTTAGTTCTGAAATATGATTATTTGGAGTGTTTTGTTCGTCGTATGAAAGGGGACAGCGGAGAGATAACGGTATTAATTCTATACGGAGATATTTGGGAGGATTGGATTTTTTTAGTACCTACCTATCTACGACGGATATTGTTTAAACTTGGAATGTTTCAATAAGTTAAAGGTTAGCTTTGTAGTCTGAAATAAATAACATTCTGTTTATTTGAAAGTTTTCTTACTTTTCGTTTTTTAAGTGAGTGCCGCACGAGACTCCCCGTCTGGAGCCTGTGAGACTATGGTATCCCCGATTGGGGTATGTTGTGAGGTTAATTATAGTAGGGAAGGAGATGGAGGAGAGAAAGGTGGGGAAGTACCAGGCTATTCAAAACTGGTCCCCAAACACATGGTTTCAAGCAAATGGTGGTCTTTAACCAGGGCGATACTAAAAGTATATACCACTCTGATCATGCCGCAAATATAGGTACTATAATATTATTTTGAATGATTAACTTAATTAAACACTTAAGCTAATAAAATTTTCTTGCGCACGCCGATAATTGAACCCGCAACCCGTGAAAACCCGTTATTGTATCATTGAAGAAGAAGATAATACTTGTAAAGGTAACGATCTCCACTGGGAATCAATAACAACTGGGGATAATGCCTCAATCAACTCGGATGTTATTGTATTTTGTGCACAAGCACAAAATACAGGATAAGATCTTGTGAAAAATGTTGTGTGTACTTAGTTTTTGGTGTGACATATCCGTGATGATGAAATTTAAATTGAGACTTGAGTTGACCAGTCTGACCATTCTGGAGGTTAGTGAATGGTATCCATAATTTATGGAGATTTGAGGAAAAGCAATTCGTTATTTCTGAGTCTACGGGAAGGGATATTGAAACGGATGAATTGTAACAAAGTAGGTGAGTCAATAATTTTTAAAATGCAGATGAGATCAACGTTCTTCCTACGTTTTTTATAAACAAGAAAGGTTTAATTTTAATTCAAATTCATCATATGAGTAATCGCCTCTTTCTAGCCCTAACCTCAAAGAAAGCGATGATGTTTGATGACTTCGTCAAACGAGAATTTCTTAACTTAAAAAAAATTCGGATCCTACGAAATGGATTAATTTATCGATAAATTAATTGCTTACTTCTGTCAGACTAACGAACCATTGCATTATGTTGTGCAATGCCGCGAGGGTGGGGTGCAACAAAACTATAAACATTCTGCTGGCGGAAACACTTCCGTATATAAAATACAATATAACATAATATTCTCCATTCTTCACAGATATTCTTTTCCCTCCAAAATCTGCCGGAACTCACCATTTGTTAGCACTCACTTCCGGAGTGGGGTGCGCGGACTTTATTTTGCCAAGAAAATTGTCTGCATAAAAACACTGAACAACTCTACGAAAACGCGGAGAAAGACTTAATACATACATTAACTTATAGATAATACTATTATATGTATGTTTGTATTATTTGCACTTTAGATTAGTAAATACCGATATAAAATATTGCTAATTAATCTACGCTAAACTAAAAATTGATTGCAGGTCCTTAACGGATGATTTGATAGGTTTCCTGATAAACTTTTAGTAAAAGAGGAATGTGAAATTATATGTTGGAACACGTGTTCATAAAAAACATAATATTTTCGCATTTCCTCATTACATATTACCAAGGCATGAAAGTGCATGAACACATGTTCCGACATATTAGGAATGTACTAAAAGTTTATCAGGGAACCGCTTGCAACCCTGTTTTTAACCCGATTTTAATGAATCAGCCAATTTTTCTCCGTGTAATATTTATTATCTCGGTAATTTGGACTGTTTGGTCAAAGGAATGGATCATTTGAATTATTTTTTTAATAGAAAGACAAATATTACCCGGTTACGAATAACCTGTCAATATTTGAAAATCTCCTACTACCACCAAAGTAAGCGGAAAATGTTGCTTGTGTTGTGATGGAGGACTTAGCCAGCCGAGGAATTAAACACACCACGCCTGGGTGAGACACAAACGCGATGTCAACTCAGCCACCGACCATACCACAACATCATCATTTACTTACTGTTTTATACAACAATGGGGCTTTTATATTGGGTACATTTAAATGTTTACAATTTTGTGCACAAGGGTTATAAATAAAGGTTGCAAAATATAATATCTTACATTACGATAGTTAACAGTTGAACGAAATAAAAAATAATTATTATGAACTGAAATTATCAGAAATAATATCCTGACATAAAAAAATTAATATGTATGTTTTATACATCGAATTTGTTACATTAAAATGTCGACATCATTTGTATAGTAATTAGTTAAACTACTTGGGCGAGGAATTGCGAGTTTGCTACATAATTTTTTTGTGAAAGGTTATATTGAAATAGGTGCTTTTGCCTAGTTGGTCGAGTGGGTGCTCTTAAATTGACTGGAATCAGAAGTTCACAACATTCGAGCTCCGAATTGAATACTTCCCCGGAATAAGGATCTACATAGTACATTAGGTCAAAAAGCTTTATTGATGGAATATTGTAGGAATGTACACAGTGGCGGCTCTTCTTAGAAGGTAATTTGGGCAATGACCTCCCAAAAATATGCTGCAATAGAATTAATATAAAAAAGGATTTAACAATAGTGTATTTTTTTATAAACCCTGCTGAGATTAATCTATTTTTTTTTTTTTGACAGTTTGATAATGCCTTCAGAGGGCGAAAGAGCTGTCACGCGTAATAATAATTACACAGCAGAACTTGTTTAAAAATAAACTGTTTTTATAAACCCAATAACAATATTATTGAATATATAAAAAATAAAAAAATAAAATGGAGTTCTACAAATTAAACTTAATAACAATAAAATTAATCTATGTTGCTGATTTTTAAGTGAAGATACAATTTGAGATTTTACTCATTAAGTTATTCCAAAAAAAAATCTAAAATAGACTGATTGCTGTTGAAATGAGATCCCTGAGGCGTATGTGTGATAAACACGCATAATCGTATGAGAAATGTGGAGATCGTGAGGAATTGTAAGCATCATGAGTACGATTAACAAAGGGACGCTTAGATGGGCATGTAGGGTTGAATGAACGAAGAAAGGAGTGTGGAAGAAGTTGGGCAGGTCCGAGGAAGACATGGCACGATCAAGTGAACTAGATACTTGAATCGGGCCATATCAGTAGTCGGAATAACAGAAGAGTATTTTTCTACGATGATGAGTGAATGCGAAAATAATAATAATATCAAGATATGCTCTCTAACTGTATAATATCATCAACAGATGTCACTTTAATTTTACCACGGCAACCAGTTTATTTTATTAGTCAATTTAGTAGATTCCTTTATTACCATGATAATCGGTCTTCTTTTATATTATTACTCAATTTAGTAGATTAGTTTGGTTATTACCCATGGCTTTTTCCAACAGCATTTATCTTGGGAATGCAGGCTATATGCAGCCTTAGTTCCAGAAGGGATGTTGCATTACTCCTGATGGCATATAAGCTTCTAAACGGTTTAGTATCAATACCAGACATTCTGGCTAAAATAGGATTCTATGTCCCGGATAATTTTGCGCGAGGCCGCCAACACAGGCTTTTGATTGTTCCTAGGTGCAGAACTAACTTACCGATGGTGATGCCCTTGGGAAGAATCACTAGGTTAAGTAACTGCCTCGCAGGAAATGTGGATATTTCCCACATGTCCTACAACGTATTTAAACGTGAAATATTATTATTCAAGACTTAACATTGTAAACCTAAATTTGAAACTTTTTTCTTTGTCCCACTTATAAATGTATTTGTTATTCACTTTTTTGTAATTTTTTTTATTATTTTTTATTACAAGATGATAATTGTAACAAAGTTGTAATGATTACAAAATGATAACAGAGTAATAATGTATTATTCACAGTGAGTTTATAAAACTCATTTCGGGAAAGACAACATTAGATTAAGGACAAGACAAATAAATAAATATAAATACAATAAATACATTAAAATAGATAAACGCAGATGTTATTATGGAGTTCCAGAGAAAGATTGTGTTAGTCATTAATGAAACTGCTAAGGAAATAGCTTTTAAGAGCTTTTGCCAATGTTTTTTTGTTCGTTGCCGGAAGTTTTAAATTACTAGGTAATGCGTTCTATTAATTATCGATATTGCAATGTTCTGGTTTATACTGTTTTTGCAAATAAACAAATAAATAAATAATAAATAAATAGATTCCTATATTACCATGGTAATCAGTGTTCTTTTATGTTATTAGTCAATTTAGTATATTCCTATATTACCATGGTAATCAGTGTTCTTTTATATTATTAGTCAAATTAATAGATTCCTATATTACCATGGTAATCAGTGTTATTTTGTGTTATTTATTAGTCAAATTAATAAATTCCTATATTACCATGGTAATCAGTGTTCTTTTATATTATTTATTAATCAATTTAATAGATTCCTATATTACCATGGTAATCAGTGTTCTTTTATATTGTTAGCCAAATTAATAGATTCCCATATTACCATGGTAATCAGTGTTCGTTTATATTATTTATTAGTCAAATTAATAGATTCCTATATTACCATGGTAATCACTGTTCTTTTGTTTTATTATACTTTTTTTATTATCTGACGGCCGGCATAGTCCAGTGGTAACGCATTGGACTGCCATTCCGAAGGTCGCGGGTTCGAACCCGGCGTGCGCAAATAAATTTTATTTGATTAATTTGTGTTATTTCACAATTAATTAATTAAAATAATATATAGTATATTTGCGGCACGTTCCAGAGTGGAAGATACTACCAGTATCGCCCTGGTGTAAGACCACCATTCAGAATTGAAACGTTGCTCCAAATGGCTTGAGCCGTGTTTAGTGACTAGATCTGAATAGCCAGGTACTTCCCCACCTTCCTCTTTCCTTTCCCCACTTACCTTCAGCCTCACAACATCCCCCAATCGGGGATGCCATAGTCTCACTGGCTCCAGACGGGAGCAGTTGGAACTCTTGTGAGGTATTCACTATAAAAAATAAAAAATAAACTTTATTTCTCTTCAAATTTTCACTGAACATCTTGTGACTTCTTGACCTCGTGTTATATTATTTAAATAAAAGGAAAGTAGCGGTTAATAAGTGGGATTGACAACAAAAGAGTGCATTTATTTATCAATGGCTAAGGGCCCGTTCCCACTTCCGTTTTCAAATCGGAGGCGGGTCCCGTTTTAAAAACGGACGGCCAATGGCCCTGTTCACACTACCGTTTTAAAAACGGATCCGTTTTAAAAACGGACCATACTCTACGAAAAAAAATAATTGTCGATTCAACAAAAACATGTTATTTGCTCATTATTCAGTAATGGTGCGCAATGGACGACGATGAAGCTCTTGTTGTCATGTGGTACTTATTAAATAGAAGGAAAAAAGTGAAAAGAAAATTTTGGGTACACCCAATCATAGCCGAATGATTTTCTGTAGGAATTTTCCAAGTGTTAATTGGTGAGTTGAGAAGTGATGAACTAAAGTTCTTTAATTATTTTAGAATAATAATGATTGGATTATTTATATAGCGCCGTTTTCACCATGAAAAATCACCTCAAGGGCGCTTAATGGCTTAAGAGAATGTCTATCACTTCCTTTAACCATCTACTGGAATGAGTTTCAGAGAGCTTAACATATCAAAATACAAAATTGAGAAAGTGCATTTGTCCTGAAGAAGAAAGGCTATCGATATTTTAAAATAAGAAAACAATAACAACTCAAATATTTTTTATTATGTGTTTATTTAACTAATACGCTCTTCCGTGCATCTCATTAAAGCTTTAAAATTTAAAAAAAGTAAACTTAAAAAAATAAAAATAAATATTTTGATGTACAAAAGTTGTGTACACCAAGTATTTTGTTTTTATTTAGTTAAAGATAAAATATTACCATACTCTTTCTTCGACCAGTGGTATTAAATTTTCGGGATTTATTTCCTTATCCATTATTGTAGTTTTGATTTATTTACTTAACAAAATAACCAAATACAAGCACGCAGCGTGCTTGCTTCCTTGCGACAGGGAGCGGGCGGGGAGGGGTCGGGGTTTGGCGGGGACTCTGCCGGAACGACTGGACGACAAGTGTGAACAGCTCCATACAACACTATGAGCGAGCGTGTGCCGACACGATTTGAAAACGGACGCGCTGCGTAGGCGAGCCATCCGACAAAAAATGTCGGATCCGTTTTCAAATCGTGTCGGACAAGTGTGAACAGCTCCATACATCCACTACAGCCACTAGGGCATCCGTTTTCAAATCGGAGGCGGGTCCCGTTTTAAAAACGGATGGCCAATGGCCCTGTTCACACTACCGTTTTAAAAAAGGATCCGTTTTAAAAACGGACCATACTCTACGACAAAAAATAATTGTCGATTCAACAAAAACATGTTATTTGCTCATTATTCAGTAATGGTGGGCAATGGACGACGATGAAGCTCTTGTTGTCATGTGGTACTTATTAAATAGAAGGAAAAAAGTGAAAAGAAAATTTTGGGTACACCCAATCATAGCCGAATGATTTTCTGTAGGAATTTTCCAAGTGTTAATTGGTGAGTTGAGAAGTGATGAACTAATTGATGAAAAATAATTAAAGAACTTTTCTTTAAGTATTTTAGAATAATAATGATTGGATTATTTTTATAGCGCCGTTTTCACCATGAAAAATCACCTCAAGGGCGCTTAATGGATTAAGAGAATGTTTATCACTTCCTTTAACCATCTACTGGAATGAGTTTCAGAGAGCTTAACATATCAAAATACAAAATTGAGAAAGTGCATTTGTCCTGAAGAATGGCTATCGATATTTTAAAGTAAGAAAACAATAAACACTCAAATATTTTTTATTATGTGTTTATTTAACTAATACGCTCTTCCGTGCATCTCATTAAAGCTTTAAAATTTAAAAAAAGTTAACTTAAAAAAATAAAAATAAAAATTTTGATGTAAAAAAGTTGTGTACACCAAGTGTTTTGTTTTTATTTAGTTAAAGATAAAATATTACCATACTCTTTCTTCGACCAGTGGTATTAAATTTTCGGGATTTATTTCCTTATCCATTATTGTAGTTTTGATTTATTTACTTAACAAAATAACCAAATACAAGCACGCTGCGTGCCTGCTTCCTTGCGACAGGGAGCGGGCGGGGAGGGGTCGGGGTTTGGCGGGGACTCTGCCGGAACGACTGGACGACAAGTGTGAACAGCTCCATACAACACTATGAGCGAGCGTGTTCTGACACGATTTGAAAACGGACGCGCTGCGTAGGCGAGCCATCCGACAAAAAATGTCGGATCCGTTTTCAAATCGTGTCGGACAAGTGTGAACAGCTCCATACATCCACTACAGCCACTAGGGCATCCGTTTTTAAAACGGGACCCGCCTCCGATTTGAAAACGGAAGTGGGAACGGGCCCTTACTCTAATAAGGCATGGAGTGTTTCAAGACAGACTTTTTTGGTGGTTCGTCCTCTCTGCCCCTGCGGGGAAAGGGTGGGATGAATAGTTCAATTTATTTTATTTTAAATTGAACAAAAAAAAACAAATTTTTTCACTTACGGCAGCGTAGTTGCGAGATTACAACTCTGTGATTAATATTTATGTGAGAGATATTTTTATTCTCCGTAGCTACTCGATAATATAATGTTATGTATAAACTTCCTCCATATCCAAAATAGACTGCATCATTTCCATAAAAAAACATTTTATTACAAGTCTCGCTCGACTGGTTTCGCCGATTTAGGCATCATGCGATGACCCCAGAGGAAAGGCTATATACATGGAGTATTCAGTGTGCAGTAGATGGGAGATACCGCTGTATGATTTGATGGGGTGGGGAGAGGCAGTAAATCGACTTTAGTGCAAGGGATGAACCTCCCCTGCCGAGTTATGCTCTAAAACTGCTTAATTGTATATTTATTGCCCGATCCAAGAGAATTGGGGTGGCCGGGAAATGAGTAAAGTCAAGAATACCCCGTGGAGAGTAATAGTTGCTAAGCGGATTTCGGATTAGCAAATCTCAATTAGTGGTTCATTTAATTACGATTTTTATCTACAGGAAAATATTGGAGAGATTTAGTTAAGTGAACAATCTATTTTTTTTATTAGTTTTTCTTTTATTTTTTAACGTAATTCAATATCTTTAAATGCAACTAAAGCATTTGTCGATAGATTTTTGCTCTATTTCGAGTCGTGTTTTATTAAATATTTTCACAATTTTCGCTTAATTATTATCGTTTTTTAATATGAGCGCGCTCCCTCTAACATCCATATTTACATATTTCCCTTTCGAACCGTCTTTGAACGCTTACTGTGGGGACTTAATGGTTTAGTAATATTCTTTTTTCAAATGTAAAATCGTCGTGTTTATTTGTACTCTCTTATCCGTATTTTTTTTCAATATTATAGTACCTACCTGGCAAAAGATAGTTTGAAAAAAGAATTCCAATTGAAGTAGTAACGTACCTTAAGACAAATTACATAATTCCTTATTTGAAATTTCAAAAAAATGTTTCAGAAAACATATGGTTTAAAATAAATTAAGAAGATAGGTGTTTACAAGTACCTTCCTACAAAGTAGGTTCGTATCTACATACCTAATTAAGACGATGCACTACGTCGTGTAATATTTTTAATTGAGCCGCTATCAATAACAACCCTTACGTAGATGGCGATAAGGTTTAAATTCCCGCTTAACACCATCCGCCTGTTTTGATTTATGTAAGAAAAAAACATGGCCAAAAAGTGCCTTTTATTTTATTTTATGGATGTTCAGGCAAAATTTTTTTTTTTCGATCATTTTATAAATAACTTAATTTTCTACAATATACAATAAAATCATAACCGAAAATGGGTTCGTAAGTAGGAGATTTTGAACTTTAAAGCAGTTTTCATAGGTCTTTACATTATTTTTTCCTAGGCTTATAAAAAGACTTATCTAAAAAATACTCGATTATTTCAAAGGCCAAGACGTATTCTACTCGGAGTATTTAATTAAAGCATCTGAAACATTTCTAAGCGATCAAATTTTCAAACCAAAAACACATTATTTTGCATTACTACGTATGGCATCGCCTTAAAAGTAACTCACGATTTCAGAATAAATTTTGTTTTTCATTTCTTGATTATGAGATAAAAATATAAATACACATTTTTGGACGCGAGGTTTACTGCTCAAAGTATATGGTGTACGATTGATTGGGAAAAGTCTGTTAGTAAACATCTCCCAGCCCTAAGAATGTCAGCAGACCAGAGACAAGTGAAAAATGAGTTTTGCGCATGTTCAGCTTTGGCGGATATGCGTCAGGTTCCGGACAGGAAGTGCAATTCTCCCGCCTTTCCGCCGGAAGAGGAGCCCCGTGTCCGCCATTAAAGCTACATCCAGCAGTTCCTTCAATATTCTGGCTGTAATATTGACAGTTGAAGGTTCTTGGTCATTAAGATACTCGCTCGTACCTAGATTGCATGCAGTTGCACGCATTGCAACCGAAATTTATAAACACTTTGACAATAAAAATATATTAATTTGTTTTAGACCTCTTTAATTTTACACTCTACCGGTTTCGGAAGCACCCTTCCTTCGTCAGGAGAATATTAAAACTAACCTATGAAACAAAATATTTATTTATTTATTTATTGAAACGCCCTGATGGGCTTTTACACTATACATATTTTACATAATTTATTATTATTAATTTATATTGCAGAAGATAATTATGAGAAAGCAATCAAAAAGATATATAGTGACTTAGAAACATTGTCAAAATGGCTCAAACTAAATAAATTAAAACTAAATGTAAATAAGACAAAATACATGCATATAGGCAGAACAAATACGCATGAGGAACCAAAGGTTTCTATAAATGGAGAAATCATAAAAAAAGTGGAAGAAATTAAATATCTAGGTGTTATTATAGACTCAAAATTGAACTTCTCAAAAAATGCAGACTATACAATTAAAAAAATTGCAAAAAAAATATCATTTCTTGGTAGAATCAGAAACAAAGTAAATAAAGAAACATGCCAGATAATATACAATACAATTATATCACCACACTTTAATTACTGTTCAAGTATTCTTTTTCTCTGCAATAAAGAGAAAATGAAAAAAATGCAAATACTGCAAAATAAAGCAATGCGAATAATACTTAAGCGCAACATATACACACGGATAAGAGACATGTTAAAGGAGCTGAATATTTTGACGGTGAAGCAAACTGTGTATTTGAATGTACTTTTTTTTATACATAAAATTAACTTAGGGATGATGTCTAAGGAACTGAAAAGAAAAATAAATTACAATAACGAGATACACGGACACGGGACGAGAAATTCTAAGCAAATTAGATTGCCAACAAGAAAAAAAACAAGCACCCAAAAATCTCTGATGTACCAGGCCGTTCAACTCTATAACAAAATCCCGAAGGAAATTGCTGTGATAGAAAATATTAATAAGTTCAAAAATGAATTAAGAAAATATGTCTATCTCAATTATTAATGTTTCTTTTTTTGTGACTTTATTGAAATATTTAAAGAAAGATTATGTTTGCCAAACAATGTACATGTTTATTTTTTTTTTTTTTTTTTTTTATGGATTTCCTCATTTTTAATAATATGTTTACATGGTACATAATTCATTTTACATCTTGTATTTTTTTACTACTCTTCCATTGAAAGCATTTGCTTGTGTATGGAAGGGGAGTGTACAAAAATGTTGTTGTTAGTTGGTACTTAAATAATTCTTTTTACATAAATGTATGTTTGCTGTAGTATTTTTTTTGATAGTAGTGAAGGATAATATATTAATTTATTAAATTTAAAAAAGAAAGGAAGTTATGGAAAACTAAGGATATTTGTGAGATTAATTAAGTGACAGTAGTTTTTTTTTTCAGAATATTTTTAAAATGTCTCTTGACAGAGAGCAGTATTCGGGTTTTATCATTAATGCTTCTGATTTCTTCTGGTAGACGATTGAAAAAAGTTCTTCCCTGATAAGTATAATGATGTTGTGCAAAAGACGTATTTAGTTTTGGGCATAGAAAAACATGTCTAAGTCGCGTTCTGTTTTCATTTAAAAATTGATATTTATCTTTTTCTTTTATAATTTGGATTAATGAGTTTTTAATATATAGGTCTTTAAATGTAGGTACTTGAAATTCTTCAAACAGGCGTTCTGTTGGGTAGTCAAAGGATTTTTTTAATATAATTTTAATAATTGTTCTTTGTATAATTTCAATTGGAAGAAGGTTACATTTATACGCGGATCCCCAACTAATAATAGCGTATTGTAAAGTGGATTGAACTAAGGCATAGTAAATTAAATATAGATTTTTTATCGACAGAAAGTTTCTAATTCTTAAAAATATATATATTAATTTTCTAATTTTGTTTACTACTTGACATATTTGTTCCTTCCATTTCAGATTTTTATCAATAATTACTCCTAGATATTTAATTTTATTTGTTGTTTTTAGTACTGTACAGTTTGATTTGCAATAGTTTTGGCTGTGAATTTTAGTATTATTATGTATGACAATGTTAAAATTTTTAGGAGTATCATTTGTATGGATTGCAAATGGAATTACAAATGTCTTTTCTTTATTAAGTGACAGTAAATTAGTGTCGAAAAAATTCTTGAGCGTGTTGATGTCTTCTGTGGCCTTTAATTCTACATTTTCCCAATTCGTATCACTTATTATTAATACTGTATCATCGGCGTATGACGTAATTTGACCATGTAAGGGTTGAAAAAAAATATCGTTTACATATATAGTAAATAGAATTGGTCCAAGCACTGTACCTTGGGGGATTCCAAAGCTTGTAATCTCTTGATCACTATTAACACGATTGATTTTTACTACTTGAGGACGGTTTTTTAAGTAGTCGGTGATCCATTTAATTGCGTTGCCTTTTATGCCAATATTATTCAATTTTTTTAATAACATCTCATGGGATATGCTATCGAATGCCTTTCTAAGGTCAATAAATATACCCGCACATTTTTTACCTTTATCTAATGATTCGTAAATGTATGAAGTTACGTTAGCAATAGCATCTTGTGTGCTGAGTGATTTTATAAAGCCAAACTGGTTTTTGTGTAATATTTTATTATTATCTAGAAAATTTACCAATTGTTTTTTTACTATTTTTTCAAAGATCTTTCCTATATTAGAAATTAGACATATTGGGCGATAATTCGTTGCTTGATGTGGATCTCCGGATTTGTAAATAGGTGAGATTATTGTGGTTTTGTAGTTCATTGGAAAAATTCCATTTGTTAAACTTAAGTTTATTAAATGAGTGATAGGTTTTATTAAGTGAGGTTTCATAGTTTTTAACATGTGTGTCGTAATAGAATCAAAACCGGGGGACGAACCTCCTTTCATATTTTCTATTATTTTCGAGATTTCACATTCTGTTGTTGTTTCAAACATTGAAAGTATATTACGTTTCTGTATATTTTTATTTTTATGGTTTTCTTGGTTTGAAGGCTTATGAATATTTTTCGCAAGATTTTTCCCAACATTTGCAAAGAAGGAATTAAATATGTTTGCACATTGTTTAGGCTGTATATTGGCATCTATAATTTTTTTATCGTGTTCAATGTACTTAATGTTTTGTGTTTTTTTTGTATTTTCTATGGCGAAATTAACAGTTTTCCACATTTGTTTATGGTTATTTTCTGAAGATAATATTTTATTTTTAAAATACTCTTCTTTACTTTTTTTAATATAAGATGTTAATTTATTTTTATATTTTTTATAGAAAATATATGCTTTTTCATCTCGGGGATTTTTTAAAGTTATTTTGTAAAGTTTTTCTTTATTTCTGATAGATATAATAAGTCCTTTGGTAATCCAAGGTTTTAAACATCTTAATTTTGATTTTATGTATGTTGTTATCTCAGTTGTCGAATTTTTAATGTGTTGTGACATAATATTTTCGAAGTTAGTCGAACAAATTTCAGTATCATCACTGTTTAAAACATTATTCCAATCTTCCTTTTTTAATTTTTCAGAGAGAATAGTCATATCTATTGTTGATTTTTTGGTTATTAAATTATGTTTTTTATGTTTAATATTATTATTATACAGAAGTAAGCATGAGTGATGATCAGTTATGTTAGTTTTCCAAACAATTGATTTTATTTTGTGAAGATCTTTAATGTTTACATTTGTCCAAATGTGGTCTAAACAAGATGGAGTATGTTCTTTTATTTCCCTAGTATTTTTATTTATGCAAGATATAAAATTTTGTTCAGTCATACAATTGATGTATTCATTTTTGTTATTATTTTCTATTTTTTCATTAATATTAACGTTAAAATCTCCTACGACAAAACAAAGTTTATTTTTTAATTTTAATAATATGTATTTGAGGTCATTAATAAATGTAATAATACTCGAGCCATGCGTTCTATAGATAGCTATTAGATGGTATATGGATTTGCCGAGTTTGAAATGTACTTCGATGCAGTTTACTAAGTGTATTGGATGTTCTATTATGTTAACAATACTAAATTTATTGCTTGCAAATATTATTATTCCCGAATTTTTATTGATGTCTACTTTGGTAGAAATATAGTTGTACTCAGGTAAGTGATAAGGCGGTGACTCAGCGTTCGTAAATGTTTCGGATAACACTATAAAGTCCGGTTTTTTAATTAAATTATTTATTTTTAGAATTAATTCATCTAAATTTTTTTGAATTGAACGGATGTTTATGTGCATAATAATTATATCATTGATGTTTTTAGAAATAATTTTGTTACACGAATCGGTACATATACATTCATATTCTTGAATTTTAATATTTAAATCTAATTCGTTACTTAAGAAATCATCCATTTAATGCATTTTCGGTTGTATTTTACAAAATTATTTAAAAGATTTTTATTCAATGTCGTAGTTAATTCTTTCTTTGGCTAATTTAAGCATGTAAGATCGGAACTTACATGTTTCGCTGTTTGTTCGGTGGTCTACTTCATTCATTTTACTGTTCAAGGAGTTTATTTCTTTCTTCTTGTTAGCTGAGTTGCAGTTAGCGCATTTGGGTGGCAGTTCCAGGGATTTACACTCGGAGATGGGATGATCTTCTGAACAGTGCTTGCATGTTGGTTTATTCATTCTATTGTAGCATTTTTGTGCTGTGTGTCCAAATCTTTGACAGTGGAAACATTGGGTAAGAGGATTGCAGTCTTCTACATAGATTCTCATGAATCCTAGATGAATTTTTTTTTTATTAATAAGATGTAGTCTCATTTCGGGATTTGTTTGTAGTATTAAGTTTTTGCTGTTAGTTTTTTTGTTTGTAATGATGGCCTTAACTTGTAATATTTCTTTATCTTTGTATTTTTCACATATCATTTTGATGTCGTTGTTTTGTTCAATGATGTCTTCTAAGAATTCTTTTTCGGTATAGTCTTTGTCAAGACCTTTGAATATTACGCATGGATCCGTTTTCAGAAGTACCTCCGCTATTATGGTTTTGTCGACTTCATTTATCTTATCTTTTAATTTTTTTGCGTCTTCTTTTTCTGGGCATGTTATTATAAGGTTTTTTTTTGTTTTTTTAATTTCGCATACTCGAATTCCCAACTGCGATATTTTAATCTTTTGTATTTTCTCTTTTATTTTTTCAGTGTCTTCTTCTTTTAAGCTTTTAATTATTATAGGAAATCGTTTTTCTTGCGTTTGTGATATTAAGTTTTTTACTGCAGAAGAGTATGAAAAAGGGTATTTTTGTGCTTGGTTTTTTTCTTGAATATCACACTTTTCTTGTAATTTAGCTAATTCTATTGCCATGTGCGATATCATTTCCATGATGTTATTTATTTCTTTCATCATTTTTGATTTGGTTTCTTTGGTGAGTTTATTTTCTTCGATGATTGTATGTAAGTCACTTATGTTTTGTTTCGCCTTTGTTATGAAGGCATGCGGATCAACCGCTTCCTCCATTTTTCCAGGTTAAAAAAATATATTTTCCGTAAATTTATGTATTTATATAATTTGTCTTGGATTGAAGGTGTTATTTTTTTTATTCACCGCTTACGGCGCTCACTCGCGTCCAACACCGTTGGAGGTTTGGGCGACACTTATGTTTATAAAACTATTAGCACACACGAAGATGTGAGCTAACTTAAGATTAATAAATAAATAAATAATTTACTGCATAATACAGTGACAACACAATTTGGTAGGCGGGAATGGGTACCGCCGCCCTGGGAACCATTTATTGGATGACCAACACCTCTGCCACAGGTCACCCCAAGTGGTTCGCTACGTTTGGTGACTTAGCAGGGGTGCCCGGGTTCATGGGTTAAGGTTTGCCCGGGTCTTGGTGGCGGGTGCGTCGGCCCACCTTCTGCGTGGCGGGCCGGTTGGGAGATGCTGGTTGAGGGAGACCCTTTACAACCGGTTACCGCTGTCCGGGCCGCTCGATAGTACAGGGGCCCGACCCTCAGGCTCACGACTAAGGGTGGGCTGCCCCATCAGCGAGTGAAAAAACTGCTGTTGTGCCGGTTCGTGACCGGAGGGGACCCAGCAGCAGCGTTTGGGGCGCATTGGATGCCCTCTCCAGCCGGACTCTCCCAGCCTATCGCCTAGCACCGCAGTGGGTGGGCTGGAACCAAACGCTCATCACTCCTGGACAGCCTGAACCCCAGATTCCTACCCACCCCTCATACCTTTCCTTTCCAGACCTTTCCTTTCACCTCCTACCCTTACAAAAAAAAAAAACTTTAAATTCATGAACATACAACACAACAATTTTAACATCGTTACAGCGGCGAGTAGCAGGCGTCCCCGGTGCGGGCCAAAACTGTTGGTAAATTTTGCCAACATTCGCGGCCTGCACACAAATTTAAATTCCGTCCATCACCATCTTTTGTCCCAACGTCCCAACCTTCTTTTCCTATCCGAAACTCAGATAGCCGAGCCGCCAGACTCCTCCTATCTGGACTGCCCGGGCTTCACCCTCGCAAGCAAATTCCGACTCAAAGGAGGAGTCTGCCTCTATAGTCGAGCTGACGTCAACTGTGTACGACTATTGAGTCTGGAAAACTCCAGATTCGACGTAATGTGGGCGCGCGTCAATCTTGCCAGTACGGCAAGATTCTACGCATGTCTATACCGCTCACCGAACCATAGCGAATCAGACACTTCCGAGCTCTTCAAACATTTGAGCGATACTATTGATGATCTTTTGCCCCGCTACCCTTCGGCCGAGTTTGTTGTTCTGGGGGACTTCAATGTTCATAACGAACCATGGTTGAAGTTCTCAGGCCCAACGGACTCGGCTGGCCGACAGGCGGAATCCTTTGCCATTTGCTACGGATTAGAGCAATTAGTTCAGGAGCCTACAAGGGTTCCTGATGTCCAGACTCACCGCTCCAATCTGTTAGACCTATTCTCAACTACTGTGCCACACGGTTATAAGATTGACGTCACAGCGCCTCTGGGATCATCTGACCACTGCCTAGTGACGACATCAATCCCCGTTAGCCTCAGACCAACCAATGAGAGGCTGAGGAGAAAAGTGTGGCACTATAGGTCAGCAGATTGGTTTGGTATGCGGGCCCATTTCAACGCTTTTCCGTAGTCAGCTGTTTGTTTTCGGACTTCGGACCCTTCAAGATGTGCCCAGGAGATTTGTGAAGTCATCAAATCGGCGATGGATGGCTTCATACAATCGACTACTAAAGAAACTGGTGTGGGCTCAAAGCCGTGGTTCAGTCGACAATGCTCCGAAGCAGTTCGACATAAAAACGCGGCTTACCGAGCCTACAACACATCTCGAACGCCCGAAAGCAGATCAGCATACAACAAATCGGCAAAGGAATGCAAGAGAATCATTAATAGGTCAAAATTCGAACACGACCTGCAGATCAGCAAAAAGCTGGCTGCCTGCCCGCATGGCAGCAGAGCATTCTGGTCGCTTGCGGGCTCAATAGGTCGAAATTTTTGCAAACCCAGTTTGCCACCTCTTACCAGACCTGACGGCTCACTAGCAAACACCGCCACCGAAAAGGCTAACCTATTAGGGAAAATGTTTGCGGAAAACTCGACCCTCGACGACGGGGGTGCTGTTCCGCCGTCGGTTCCTCACTGCGGCTTCTATATGAAAAAGCTGAGGATCCGGCATCGGGATGTACTCCACGTCATACGGGGGCTCGATGTTAACAAAGCTAGTGGACCTGATGGAATACCTGCCCTGGTATTGCAGAGGTGTGCTGCGGAAATAGTTCCAGTTTTGACAAAGCTCTTCAAAATGTCCCTGAAGTTTGGCACTGTGCCTTCTGGTTGGAAAAAAGCGGTAATTCACCCTATTCCCAAGAAAGGTGACCGCTCCAACCCGGCCAACTACCGCCCCATAGCGATCACATCAGTTCTGTCCAAAGTGATGGAACGTGTGATCAACGACAAACTGCTCACATACCTCGAGAAGAACAAAATTATCAACGACCGTCAATACGGATTCCGGCGGAACCACTCGTGCGGTGATCTTCTCGCGTATGTGACGCATGTTTGGGGGCGGTGCCTGGAACGTCACGGTGAGACCCAAACGGTCGCACTAGACATATCCAAGGCCTTTGACCGGGTCTGGCACCGAGGACTTGTCAACAAATTGCATTCTTACGGACTTCCCGCATCCCTGTGTACGTGGATTGCTGACTTTTTAAGGGATAGGTCGATTCAGGCGGTTGTTGACGGTTTCACCTCTTCCTCGCACTCCATAAATGCTGGCGTCCCACAGGGATCGGTTCTGTCTCCGACTTTGTTTTTGTTGCACATCAATGACCTTTTGACATGTGCACCGATTCATTGTTACGCGGATGACACTACAGTTCATGATAGCTTTTTGTTTGACAAGCCCCCAAAGGGCACACAAACTCCAATGGCTCGGAGGGCTTTGAAGCAGAGAATGGACGGTTATCTCGAGAGTATTTCCTCCTGGGGTAAAAATAATCTCGTCGAATTTAGTGTTTCAAAGACCCAATCCTGTCTGATTACGTCTAAAAGGGATCCAAATGATAATCTAGTCTCCTTCAACGGAAGCAATCTTCCGAACAGGCCTTCCATTGATATGCTTGGTGTAACTATAAGTCACCAGCTCAGGTACAGGGGCTCCATCGAAGCCAGAGTAAAGTTGGCCTCTCAGAAGCTGGGCGTACTGTACAGGGCCCGCAGATACTTTAATAGTACACAACTGCTCACCCTGTACAAATCGCAAGTGCGCCCTACTGTCGAATTTGGCAGCCATCTCTGGTCTGGAGCCCCAAAATACCTGAAAAAAACCCTTGACTCTGTGCAGAAACGGGCGGTCCGTTTGATAGATTCCCCAATCTTAACAGACGGACTGCAATCTTTAGAGCACAGGCGTCAGGTAGGTATGCTGTCCTTGTTCTATCGGTATTACAATGGAAGATGCTCTGAGGAACTTGCGTCATTGATCCCTTCGGCACCGGTGCGTAGTCGGGATACACGCCAAACGCGCGCCCAACATTTGTACACGGTTGACACTTGTCACATGAGAACGGGTCGCTTCTACGATTCGTTCTTAAGTTCAACAGCTCGGCTGTGGAACGAACTGCCGGCCTTTGTGTTTCCTCCCTCCTACAACATGGGAATCTTCAAGACCCATGTTCACTCCTTCCTCTCCACAAAAAGACCCTCCACACAGCATCCCCAAAGATGACATAGGCCCTGAGGGAAATTATTTTCTTCATGGCCTCCTGTGTGGAGTAAATAAAAAAAAAAAAAAAAACAACAACAACAGAAGGTTTTATTTTTAAAACATCAACACAAAAATAACAATTTTTTTAAGCTCACAACATATCTACAAGAAAACAACAAATATACGCAATCGCTCTTTAAATATGCTACATAAAAATGTCATTCAGGTATCTCTTGAATACAGGCAAACTTATATTAAATATATCGATATTTGAGGTGAATTTGTTTCCAAGTGTGTGAGAGCGAGAATATGTGATAGTTGGTACTAAAGTTATTGTTGCAGAATAATATATTTTGCCTAGTTGCTCGAGTAGGTACTCTGAAATCTATGAATTGCAGGAGTTCACAACAGTCTAGTTTGGAGTTAATAATCTTAAATAAAAAAATTAAGTCATTTATTTTTTTCTGTTTTCTAGGGAATGTATTTTAAATGTATTTAAGTGTATGACAGATATGTAAGGGGGAGGGGTAATTGCGGGAATTCCGGTAATAACAGAGCGCTTTACTGGAAATATATCTAGAATGGGATTAAACGATAAATTAAGTTGGTTATTATTTAGGGATTTTTTGATTTCAAGGGTTTCTAAGATATCTAATTATTTGCTTTTATTATTTACGGTGAATAATTCTAACCCCTGTTTCCTTATTAAAAGTATGATTGGTGGAAATAAGATGATTGGCAAACTCTAAAATCTATTTGAATTTTTATTTTTTGTTTTCGGTAATGAATGAATTCAAATTTTGGATTCAGAGATTAACGATCGGTTTGAAACTCGGCATATAAACTTGTTCTCAATAACAATGCATTCTATCAACTATTGGTGGCAATCACGAAATAAATGTCGATCGTAACCAATTGGGATTTTTGCTCGCTTAGTAGAGTTGTCGAATCGTGTTCCTGGGTAAGAAAGTTCAATCCTCAGTCACACCAACATGTAAAAAAATAAAATTTAAGACATTTCAAAATGTATTGTAGTAAAAAAAAACGATGTGTTTTATGAGTTGATATTTGTTTGTCTTATTTAAATCATTGTTTAACTTGTGAGAGTTCAAAGTTAGTTAGTTTTTTTTTGTTAAACCGCACAAAAGTCCCAACTGCTCCCAGCCCTCTGGAGCCAATGAGACTATGGCATCCCCAATCGGGGTATATGTGAGGAGTGAGCAGGGGTGGCCTGGTTCATGGGGGTGAGGTTTGTCTAAGTCTTGGCGGCGAATACGTTTACCCACCTACTAATACAAATCTAAAAATCAAAACAGAACGAAATCCCTAAATATGCGCCTACGTACGTACTTCCCATAAAAATAAAATGTTTTATATTTTCTCTATTTCCCAGACATTAAATCCCGCAGTTTTGCAAGATCGTTATCGCGCATATATACAGATCGAGATGATATCCCTTCAAAAAATAAATCCAAGGGAAGAAGTCAGATGGTAGGGGGTGTTTACAGCAATAAATCATAAGTTTTTATTACAAAAGACATAGAATTGGTGCGCTTGGTAAAGTGGAAACGCTTTATTGTTGGGATATACTAGAAGTATCTCCCAGATCGCTGGGGTGGCTTAAAAACTATTTTGAATACGCCAAGAAATTTCGCTATTCATTATTTGGAAATGCAAAATTTGGATTAAGTGTATTGTTAACTTAATTACAGCGACATAGAAAAGTTTGTTAGAATGTTTGAGAGCTTTTGGGGTTGCTAGCGAAAATTTTGTCGCGTTGACAGTTGACATCTTTATTGTGAATTATCGAGGTGGAAATGGGGTAGGTTTGTTTATTAAATAAATTTAAAATAAATCAAATTT
Organism: Hesperophylax consimilis; assembly: GCF_061612785.1. Classification (NCBI taxonomy): domain Eukaryota; kingdom Metazoa; phylum Arthropoda; class Insecta; order Trichoptera; family Limnephilidae; genus Hesperophylax; species Hesperophylax consimilis. The sequence goes on from NC_142862.1 coordinate 27,218,242, forward strand.
AATAATGTTATAATAATTATTAAGTTCTGCAAGTATTTCTGTTATTTTTACAGTTTTTAATGTGACAGCTGTTTCGGCTTTTGAGGCCATTATCAAACTGTGGATATGTCCACACGGCGACGACTTATTTATATGATTCATATCCACAGTTTGATAATGGCCTCAAAAGCCGAAACAGCTGTCACATTAAAAACTGTAAAAATAACAGAAATACTTGCAGAACTTAATAATTATTATAACATTATTAAATTTGATTTATTTTAAATTTATTTAAAAAATTAAATGGAGTTCTACGAATTAAACACCAAAACAATAAATAGGTTTGTTTATTTTATTTATTTATTAGATGCTACAAAAAACAATTACAGAATAATGAAGTTTTGACTGTCCAATTGGGAAGGTTTCCCGTTTCAAATCTAGAGGTTTAGTTCATATTAAGTAGGTAATGTAACACAGATAGGTGTAATGAAAATAGACTTTACTTAAATATCCCAAAATGTCAAATAGTTAGATTTTCTCGAATAAAAAATCCATTGATTTTTGATTACAACATTGATAATAATACTCTTGAGATATTAACACAAATCAAAGACTTAGGCATCACTTTTCAATCAAATCTTTCATTTTTTAACCACACAACAGAAATCTCTAATAAGGGCTTTAAAATGTTGGGATTTATAACTAGGCTAGCCAGAAATTTTAACAATATAAAGTGTATTAAATTGTTATATTTTGCCTATGTAAGAAGTCAACTTCTGCAATTCTCCTGTCTGGAAATAATATACATGTACAAGCTGTTGAAAGAATACAAAACAAATTCTTACGTTTTATAAATTTTAAAATGGGTATTCCAGAAATTATATAGAACTACAACACTCTGTTAAATTATATGAATATGCTTAAATTGTTAAGCAGAAGAATTTTCACTGACTTGGTATTTTTATATAAAATTCTAAATGATTTATTTCATAGTCCGGTATTGCTAGAATTGATAAGCTTCTGGATTTCACATCGTAATACTAGAAGTCATTTCTGAAATTCTGGGACTAACTACCATATGTATTCATCTTTACCCAGAATACTAATGGAGGGAAACAATTATACCAAGTCAGTGGACATCTTTAATATATCTTTAAACAAATATAAAATGTTGTTAATGAAGTAATTCAGTTGTGTACAATAAATAATGTATATTTCTTAATATTCATATGTAAAAGCCCCGAAAAAAGACGTTAATTAATAAATAAATACGTAACAATAAATTCATAACATTGTGGAAATTACTTTCATGTTTAAAATATAAAATACGAGTTAGGTAAGCATTGTTTCAATGATGTGTAATAATATACGTTTAAGAATTATTATTTTAACTGATTTAAGTGTTTATAATACATATTATTTGAGTTTGTGAAGTTTGGTGGCAACTTTAGGTCAATACGAACGCACTAAACATTTGTAATTTATCTGTAAGTTAGCAAATGTTCGCTCTTGACTTTTCCAGAAGGCAATTGTTAACCAATTTAAGCAGAATACGTGCACTTTTCGATTTCCATGTATCGGGTATGAGGTGTAGGTGCTTTGATTGGAAATTTTCGTCGCATTTATTTTCATTAAATGAAAATAATTATATTATTTTTAAGCAATAATTATTAGTCTGAAACACCTATTTAAATTTAAAAAATCTTTCGAGAATAAATACATGCCGCCGACGGGAATTGAACCCTCATCCTTCTGATTGCCAGTCAGGTGCTCTACCAAATAAATATGTTCATATTGGTATTTTTCATCGAACAATTATTGCTCATTGCTAAATCTTCTACTAGAAGCGCGTCGATACATAATATTTTCGTTTATTGACGAAATATTTTGACTTATCAAATATAATCAATTTTTAATAATAAACCAATATTTACGAGAGCTGAAGTTAGTTAATTATCATTAAAAATAATTAAAATTACTATATTTATTTAAATCATTATTTTAATAAAAATAAGATTTACCTGTTTCAGAACCAAAAGTTCCTTCATCAGAATAAAAATTATACTGAAAATAAGGTAATAAGAATAGAAAGTATGACAATAAGCTGTAGGAGAACGAAATCAATGAGTTATTATTGTAAAAATAATTAAGTAAAATAAACGCAATTATTATAATACTCAAACAGAAAATAAATAAATAGAATCTTTATGAAGATATTTTATTGTCGATGTATATTTAGATCTGTACTTTAACAGATAAGATACAGCGGCAATAAAACAAAGTACGCTATTCCTTTACCGAAAGCACCCCACGAAATGGCGCCGGGGCGATACTAGAAGCGCCTTGCGTATATATTTATATAAAAACAGGGGAGGGATTAAAATGTATCTGTCTACATGACATTTGTTCCGATGATGGATGACATGGCCTCTACACTGAGATCATTAAACTGTAGAGGGGATTCAACGATGAAACTTGAACTATTTTTTAACTTTTTTTTCTATTTATTACATTAACCCGACACAGAAGGCTCTGATGAAAATATATTTTTATTTTTTAATTGTCCTTTTTCATCAATTGGGATGCTGAGTGGAGGGAATTTTTTTAAGGGAAGGAAGGAGAGGAAGTTCTTGGAAGGTATGAGGGTTGGGTGGGAATCTAGGGACCAGTCTGTTCAGGAGTAACGGACATACGGATGTATCTCTAAACGATGGGTCGAGAGACCAGTTAGAGAGGTCTAAGGGTTTCCCCAAACCCGTCACCCCCTGCCACGCCACGCCACGCAGTTGGTAAAAATTTAGCAGTATGGATAATACAAAGTAATTATAAATACAGGGTTTTCCAATAAGAGGTGGTATTTTGAATAGCCCGCTATTTCGGTAGATGTTACTTTTAAAGCTGTCATTTTTTGACATTTGACAAGTAAAAACTACGCCATTTTTAAGCAACGCATTGAAATTTTTAAAATTCACTTGAGCGAATCAAATGCAAATCATCTTGAGTGATGAGGCCCATTTCCACCTTGGTGGCTTCGTCAACAAGCAAAATTGTCGCATCTGGGGCTCGGAAAACCCAAGAGTTATTGTTGAAAAGCCTCTTTATCCTCAACGTGTGACTGTTTGGTGCGGTTTATGGTCCGGCGGAGTCATTGGACCTTACTTTTTCGAAAATGAGGCTGGAGCAATAGTTACGGTGAATGGATTGCGCTATCGAGAGATGATTAATGATTTTTTACGGCCGGAATTGGATGGTATTGATTTGGATAACGTTTACTCTAACAAGATGGCGCTACGTGCCACACAAGCAACGAAACCATTGATATTTTACGATTGAATATAAAAATAACACCTCTTATTGGAAAACCCTGTATATTGAATAGTGTTTTTACTGAAAGAATTATAAATATATTATAAGGTGTTTTTTTTTCAGTTCAGTGGTTTCGATTTCAGTCTGTATTATCTAGTATAAAAATATACTGGTTATTTCTCATCTCCCTATGTTTTGTATCCAGTTTTTTTTAGTTGAGATTTAAATGTTAAAATATTGTTGTAAGTTTCTAATCAGAGAGGGATTTTGTTGTAGAGTTTAGTACCAAAGTATAGGAAGCTTTTTTGCCTAAAGGTTGTATTTGTAGCTGATTGTTGGATATGTTTTTGACCCTGAGAACTAGTATTTCTAACATATGTGTTTGTTGTTATTTCTTGTGTTTTGTATTTATTAATGACATGACGTTAAGTTTGTTGAAGATTTCGTAAGTATTCTTAGCTGTAGTTTTTAGTTATTTGTATTGTAACTTTATTAAACATATTTGGTAAAATTTTACGAAAATGGCGCTTTTAGAATCATCCAAATATTTTTTATTGAAAAGATTAATTGAAGTGGTATATCCATTTTAATTATTTCATCGTCGTTTCTGACTAATTCACTTCTCTCTTCTTCCCCATCCGGTTCATCTCACTGCAAAGGTCAAACGGGAGACTGCGCACTGGATAATGGATACGAAGAAGAAAGGGGGATTGGATTTAGTGCGCGTTAATGTCGGGAGGAAGAGGGGGGAGACAAGGAAGATAACAATAATAGTAATAATAATATTGCGGAATATAACCTCTGACGCCTCATTACATTTTGCTAAGGCATAAAAAAAAATAGTAAATCATATATAACGATAACTCTCTTACTTGTTAAGTACATAAGTATCCGTTTCCCCGAAGAGGTAGGCAGAGAAGACGGTCCACCACACAACTATTTTTATTCTTTATCGAGGTACAGTCACAAGGAGGCATTTCTTAAGGCGATGCACTACGTCGTGTAATATTTTAATTTGAGCCGCTATCAATAACAACCCTTACGTAGATAGCGATAAAGTTTAAATTCCCGCTTAACACCATCCGCCTGTTTTGATTTATGCAAGAAAAAAACATGGCCAAAGAGTGCCTTTTATTTTATTTTGTGGATGTTCAGGCATAAATATTTAATATTTTTTTCGATTATTTTATAAATAACTTAATTTGCCACATTATACAATAAAATCGTAACCGAAAATGGGTTCGTAAGTAGAAGATTTTTAACTTTAAAGCAGTTTTCATAGGCCTTTACATTTTTTTTCTGGGCTTATAAAAAAGACTTCTAAAAAATACTCGATTATTTCAAAGGCCAAGATGTATTCTACTCGCAGTATTTAATTAAAGCATCTGAAACATTTCTAGGCGACCAAATTTTCAAACCAACAACACATGATTTTGAATTACTACGTATGGCATCGCCTTAATTGGTTTTATTTTAGCTATACTACACGTGTACAAACTGACATTTCAAACTCTTTCTTGACACACATTTCTTATACGCTACCTCCATCTTTAGCCAACGTATCAGACAGAATTGCTGTGTCCATCATCAGGGGACACTCATAATACCCCACTCATAATACACGACATAATACCCCAAAAACAAATCAATTCTTTTGCCCGTGAAAATCTCAAATCATACCATTTCTTATATTATTTAATTTCGCATTTATTTTTCAGATAAAGGACTGCACATAGAGCACTTCCTGATAAACAATAATGCTAATTTATTAAGAATCTCTTCAAATTATTCTTATTCCTGTTAAAAACGAGATTGTAGGCCCTTATCGAATGAATTGATAGGCTTCCTAATAAACTTTTAGTAAAATAAGAATGTGTTATCATGATGTCGGAACAGCAGGTGCGTGAACACGTGTTCCGACGTATTAGGAATTTGATAAAAGTTTATCAGAAAATGGCCTGCAATCCCGTTTTTAACCGAATTACCAATAATTTGAAGATATTTTTAATAATCAGGAAGAATTTTTTCTTTTTAATTTTTGAAAACAATATTGGTGATTCCTAAACGAAAATCTGAAAAAGAAAAATCAGAAAAAGTTGCGGTCACATCTAGGACTCGAACCTAGGACCCTTGCCTTGCCGGGACACCGCTCTACCAACTGAGCAAACGGGACCCTATCTCCATCGGTCGTATTTAACTGTATCATACTTCGAATAAGAATTACCAACATTGTCTTCATTTTTCCCACCGCAAATTTTTATTGGTTTTTCTTTACTTGTTTTGACGGTTTTACCCTTCATTGTAATAAATCATTGAAGAAAAAGATAATGCGGATGAATTTAAATGAAACATGAGACATAACAAGACAGAGATAAATAAAAATAAACGGTCACAACTTGGAATCAAACCCAGTATCTCTTGTCTTACAGGGACAGGGATGTTAAGTAATTGACATTTTTTATTGAAAAATTTGTCTCAGATTAAGTCAAAAAGTTTGAGAAAAATTTGTTTTCAAGCATATTGTAGGTGCCTTATTCAAATATCGGTAAGTACTTAGTTTGTTGTATAAATTGCTTCCAAAACACAACCACTGAGAAAATAGCATTTCAAATGACATCTTTGCATTTTCATCCATATATTATGTACATTATATAATGTCTTCTGTCCACAAAACATTTGCAATAACACAATCTTATGCATAGTCAGAACTCCTCAATAACCGGCTACCGAACACATCCACTTACGAAAATCAACAATCCCGTCATAATCCTTTAGCTTTGCGGACTTATTGAATTATGTCGATAGATGTCGCCTACTTACAACCACCCCCGGTTCTGATCAAAGCCTTACACCCCTAAAACAAACCGAGGAGACAACCCTATTCGATGGCGTATCGAATTTACTGATGGGGGATAAGATATACCAAAACTCGTAGAGAACTAATGGGGATAGGAAATTTTATTCAAGTTGTTCCGGTAAGCAGGATTATCTTTGGTAGAACATTTGTTCAGATATCGAGGATTAGATTATTTATTTATCAGAAACTTTTGCATTCAATTTTATGGTTTTATCGATACTTTATGATCGCTTTTTTAATTAACATAATAATGCACTACAAAAACATTATTTTGACTAATAGTCCAGTCAAGATGTACATCCGTGCTTGCAAAAGGTCCAGTCATTCTGAATTTTTTATATGTTGTTAGGACCTAAATCAGTATTAAAAAAAAAATTTTGCAACTTCGAAAGTGCTGTGCGAGCGGCAGTGGACCTAAAAAACCAGGAAATTTTCGGATTTTTTTCAGTTTTTGCTCAATATCTCAGTAAAGGAAGGGTCTTACCGGTACAGTTGGTAAAAATACTTTTAAAGTAGACTAAATTTTCTATAATTTGAGACCAAAACAAGCTATATAAAGCCATTGGTTTTCAAGATACAGTTCTTCAAAAATAGGCAATTTTTTCCAAAAAGTGAAATTTTTTCGAAATGGTCTCTTATTTTGTAAAATAATTTCTAAAATACGCATCTCAAGTCAAATATTGTATGATATAAAGTTGTTGTAAATTTAATAAGCTTTTATTTGAGACTAGAATGATATCTGTAGACTTAACGGTTCTCTCAAAAATGGCAGATAACCAAAAACAGTCATAAGTAGGTTTTGGGTGAAATGCAAAAAAACTGTTCTCGCGTCTTTTTATGGTTTTATTGTGCTGTGAAGTAAATCCATTAATCATCGTGGGTTTATCCTAGGGTTATAATATAATTACGAATATTTCAAATTTCAAGTACCCATTAGTACCTATACCCATATGAATGGGCACGCATATTCACGAGCTGTTCGAGCCCACATTTTGGAAAACCTCACACTGGCCAGCATTGTTTTTTATGAGGTTGACGTAACTTCTGAGGAGCGAGACGAGACTCAAAAATTGCTGCGAGACACTGAAAGGTCTCTCACTATATCAGCAGAAGAAATTGATACCTACCAAATACTAAAGGCAAAATTTAAAAGTGCCTTGGAGAAAATTAAAGCGAATGGTCCAACATCACAGTTGTGCAATACTTTCGTTTGAACACTTTGATAAAACTATTCATCCAGGCAGAGCGTGCTGGTGATTGGAACCTTCATTTGTACACTGTCCACAAGATGCTCCCTTTTTTCCACGCAGCTGGACATTTTTTGTATGCTAAGAGCGCGCACCTCTACCTGCAGGATATGATGGCTCTACAAGATCGGATGGATAAAAGCGAATACGACATGTTCACAAAAGGATCCTTCACCATTTGCCGGTCTGACAAGTTTTGGTCTGGGTTGTGGTCAGACCTAACAATTGAGCAGAAGCTGATGCGATCCATGAAAACCTACGGTGGGTTGACCCAAAGAAGAGGAATCTCCGAAAGTGTTCTGGCAAGGTGAACAACAGGAATGGTGTTTATGTTGAACATTTGTGAAGAACTGGAAAGTTTTTGCAGCTTATCATGTCATACTGGAGAGCAGCATGTAGACATGAGACCTTCTCGAATCATCCGAGATAATAGTGATGTGGAAAAACTAAAAAACTGGTTTGCTCTCCACCCTCCATTTCCCAAAACTGACAGTTTAATTTCTATCAGTGGTGGTTTACTGGCAGGTCCTGAAATTAATTGCCACACAGCCCAGAGAGTTGGAACGGAAGGAGTAATGAAAATTGTGGGGAAAATGTACGACAAGGTAGTAATAAAACGGAAAAATAAAGTTACCACACTGGCATCAATCACCTCAACCGTTAAACTGCCGGACAAAAACAGAAGAGTGGCTGTGGATCCGATCACAATTTTTCAGCGAGTGTGTATTGCAAAGAAATCTGAACAGTATTTACAGGATGACTTCAAGTATGAGTTGGCCCCGTTCCCGATGTCTCTGTTCAATGAACAAAGGATGCGCAAGGGCACAAAATCTACTCTTTACTCTGCCTTCACTCCTCTTTCCAGCCACACGCCGATAGATGCCAGCACTCAAGTCATTTTGGATGTTGTCTACCTCTTGCACAAGGTCGTGTGGCAGAGGAAAAGCACGGTTCGAGTACTTTTGGCGCGTTATATCACCTACGTCCGAAACCACTTTGGGAAGAACGTCTCCATCGTTTTTGACGGCTACCCCGAAGATGCTACCAAAAAAAAACACCAAGACGAATTGACTTTCGATGAATCCACAGTAATTCAAATTGCTCAAGAGCATATTTGGGGAATGAAAACAATAAGAGACGCCTTATAACTCTTCTCTGTGACGCCTTTCAGAAGGAGGGAGTAGTAACAGAAGTGGCTGTTGCCGAAGAAGATGCTGATCGAGAGATCGTCATGATGGCGTTATCAAAAAGAGCAGATGCCGATCGGGTCGTCATAGTGGGAGAAGATGTCGACCTGCTCGTTCTTCTCAATGGTTTAGGCGCTGAAGAGACAAACGTCTATCTTCAGAAGAGCACGAAGGGTGAAGTTGGTTGCTGTCACTACTGTACGACCTCCTACAATAACCAGGACTCCCGACAATTACCAGGAACGGTACTATTTACCCACGTGTTTGCCGGGTGCGATACCACCTCAGCACCGTTTGGCCAAGGAAAGACCAAAATCAGCACACTTCTGAGGAAGATTGAACCACTTGCTGAGCAAGTGGAGGTCTTCCTTCGGCCAGACTCTACCCCACAAACCGTGAGCGAATCAGGCATCAAGTGCTTCGTGGCTCTATATGGGGGTGACATCGCGAGGGATACTTTGGATTTCCTGAGGTATAAGACGTTTGTCACTTCAACAAACATAAACCTCGCCCGTTTGCCACCGACGGAAGATGCTGCAGGCCACCATGCAGCAAGGTGCTACCTCCAAGTGCAGAAGTGGCGGGGAGTCAACTTGAATCCCACTGAATGGGGGTGAAAGCTGTCTTCGCAAGGACTCACCCCCATCCCCACCACGATGGATCCCGCACCTCCTGCCCTTTTGCGAAAAATTTCGTGTAAATGCAATAAAGGATGCTCTGGGAGCTGCTCGTGTAGAAAGGCTGGGCTCCACTGCTCAGTCCTCTGTCAGTCATGCGGTGGCAAATTTTGCATTAACGTCCCGGATGTGGAGCTGAAATGCTCGGACGATGAAGATGACCCGACTACAGACTGGGCGCCTCTCCCAGCTAAGATAAAAAGAAAGACATGATTTGACAACCAAGACACAATACCTACTTGATATATATTAGTTTTATTTTTTGTGTACATGTAATTTGTCCTTATAGTAGGTACCATGATGTTTTTACAAGCATTTTGGTATGTAGGTATATAAAACAATGTTTGAAGATGACGTAATTCCCGATAGATGTAATATCTTTTCTTTTTTTCATCAAAAATCTGTTAACTGTTTGATAAATAAAACCATAAAAAGACGCGAGAACAGTTTTTTTGCATTTCACCCAAAACCTACTTATGACTGTTTTTGGTTATCTGCCATTTTTGAGAGAACCGTTAAGTCTACAGATCATTCTAGTCTCAAATAAAAGCTTATTAAATTTACAACAACTTTATATCATACAATATTTGACGTGAGATGCGTATTTTAGAAATTATTTTACAAAATAAGAGTACATTACGAAAAAATTTCACTTTTTGGAAAAAATTGCCTATTTTTGAAGAACTGTATCTTGAAAACCAATGGCTTTATATAGCTTGTTTTGGTCTCAAATTATAGCAAATTTAGTCTACTTTAAAAGTATTTGTACCAACTACACCGGTAAGACCCTTCCTTTACTGAGATATTGAGCAAAAACTGAAAAAAATCCGAAAATTTCCTGGTTTTTTAGGTCCACTGCCGCTCGCACAGCATTTTCGAAGTTGCAAAATTTTTTTTTTAATACTGGTTTAGGTCCTAACAACATATAAAAAATTCAGAATGACTGGACCTTTTGCAAGCACAACCCCCTTTTCATGTTTAACTTGACTGGACTATAATGTAAGTTCTCCCAATGTGTTGGAATAACGATACTCATTCTGGGAAAAAATGTCAAGAGATTATTTTTAAACTAAATGGATACCAAACAGGTACGGCTGCGCGGTCTTTTTCATAGACAACTTATTACATAAATCTGTGTATCTCTTTGGTGTTGTATCTCTTGTTCTACTGGCATTTTAATAGAAGATGCTCCGAGGAACTAGCGCCATTGAGGCCTTCACCATCAGAGCGTAGTCGGGAAACATGCTAAACGCGCGTCTGATTTATTTATTTATTGAACAATTTGTATAGCGCCGCTTTAGTGAAATATCACCTCAGGGGCGCTTTACAGTTGATGCAGGTATTACAAAAAAATATATATTACAAAAATAAAGTTAAGTTAAGTAAAATGAAGAACAGGAACAGGTGACACGAAGATAGAAGATGGAGACTCTGCAGCAATAATCCTAAGTGGTGAAGCCAGGTATGTGTCTGCGGCTAATAAAGCGCTGACACAATATCCTCACATAGATAACAGACTTTGTCAGCACAGCTGATACATGTAGACAGTTGTCATTTTGTATACGGATCGTTTTAGATTTTTTCTTACTAATGTAAGAAAATATTTCTTACTAATGTAATTGCTTGCCACAGGAGGCCCTGAGGAAAAAAAACATATCTCTGGGCCTAAGTCATCTTTGGGGATGCTGTGTGGAAGGTCTTTTCAGAGAAAGGAAGGAGAGGAAGTTCTGGGAAGTGGGTAGGAATCTGGGGATCAGTGTGTCCGTGAGTGACGGTTGAGAGAGTCCGGCTGGAGAGGTCATAAGGTCTCTCTCTCAACCAGACTCTCCTGATCCGACACGCCACGAAGTAGGTGGGCTCACCTCAAAAAAACCTCAAAACCTTATCCCATGATCCCGGGAACCCCTGCTAAGTCACCAAACGTAGCGAATCACATAGGGTGACCTATGGCAGGAGTAATAATTATCCAATAAATGGTTCTTGGGGTACCCATACCCACCTCCCAAATTGTAAATTTATTTCAACAGCTCGGCTGAGGAACGCTTTGACGATCTCTTCACTTCTTCAATCTTCACTCCTTCCTCTCTTCAAAAAGACCCTTCACATAGCATCCCCAGAGATGATATAGGCTCTGACAAAAATTATTTTCTGAGTGGAAAAAATGTTTCTGGTATATGGTATATTTCACATCTACACACTATCTAATATCACCAGCACAATGATAAATCATCAATCTTTAAAAAAATATATAAAGTCATGGAAAGTGATGAAAAAAAAACTTTATTAACTGGGTTAAGTAGGTTAGCTTAAGTTAGGTTATGTTAGGTGAAAAAAAATTTTTTTTTCATCGTTTCTAATGACTTTATATCATTTTTGAAAAGTGTGTTGAATTGTCACTGTGTTGAGTATCATGGAACCGTATATTTATATAATTTTCGATATAATATGAATCTTTACTTTCGGAGTTACACCCTCCGTAACGCGAGCAACTTATCTTATGGCAAGGGGGTTTGTTTGTCGGTCGGGAAAATACCCATTTGACAGTTTGAAAGACAGTTTGAAGAACACAGATCGTGAACATCTCTAATACATGTCACCACTGCGAAAACACAACACGCTCTAATTGCAGTTTCCATTTGTTATAGGTACCTACTGCCGCGGCACTGATAGTATCTTCTATTCTGGAACGTGCCGCAAAATTACTAAATTTTATGAATAAAATGTGAAACTATTCAAATTAATTATGTATTTGAACTCTCGAACTCAGATTCGTAGTCAAGGATCATAAGTACTCAACCACGGAGGAAGTCAAAGAGATTCCTAATCAATACAACAGGTCTCCCAAATGATATAGGCCTTACAGATAATTATTGTCCTCAGGGCCTCCTGTGTGGATTTAATTGTTTATTGTTTATTGCGGTATTTTAAGTAGGTACATAGTTATCTATGTCCTAATACAATCCTTATAATATAAGGATTGTATTAGGACTTTGTATTGATTGGATTGTATTACATATACATATAATTATAGTAACACATATAAAATTAATCAATTACATATTTTCGTAATTTAATTTTAAATGTTTTTATGTTTTCTTCTGATTTTATTTCTTCTGGTAGCTCTCCAAATATCTTCAACGCTCCGTACATCAATGATTTTTGACTCTGTGTTTTTTTCCTGAAGGGGAGTCTCAATTCATTTGTTTTCCTCGTCTCATGTGTGTGTTTGTTCTGTAGTTTATCAATTTTTCTTAGGAATTCACTAGACGTATGGCCATTGATTATCTTGTAGATTAAAAATATTGTATTAAAGTAAATAATTTGTTTAAATGACAAGATATTTAACTCCTTCAACATGTTCTTAATTTTTGTGTATCTATTTTTCTTCAATATGGTTCTCATTGCTCTATTTTGTAGAATTGTCATTTGTTTCATTAAACCGTCGTTGGATAAGAATAGAATGCTGCTACAGTAATTTAAGTGTGGTACAATAATTGTGTTGTACACATTTTTACTGGAAACTGTGTTAAGGAATATTCTTAATGTAAAAAAGTAAGTCAGTACTTCCATAAATAGAAAAAATGAGAATTGCTAATTTATTAGAAATCTCTTCAGATTATTAGCAATTGCGTTTAAAACGGGGTTGCAGTCCGTATCCTGATAAAAATCCGGTAAATTCCTAATATATGGTTACACGTGTTCATGCATTGATAATATACCTGACGAAATGCAGGAATTTTAGGATTTTTATGAACACGTGTTCCGACATCGATTGTGGTTGAGGTAATTTTTCACAAAAATAGTGCTATACAAATCATCCTATTATTATTTGCAATTCATTCGTTAAGGGCCTATAATAATTTGGAGAGATTCTTAATAAATTAGCAACATCCAATATCAGTAATTTTGAATAAAACTCGTAAATCTAAAATACCCGTGCGCATTATCTTAGCATAATGACATCATTAGCAGCATCCGAATTCACCCAGTCATCTCGCTTCCCACCAGTTCATCTCGCAGACAATAAGGAAAACATCTCACAACACTTTACATAATAATACATACTTCATCTCGTTCCTTCAGGGTTCATTCTTCCCTCGCCCGCCATTGTTGGTTTAGCTAATGGCCGCCGAACAATAATAATAATGGACTTCATAATAACCATTAAGTATGTTATTTTACTCGGGAAAGGGTACAGAGGGTAACGCGATTCACGCTATAAAAATTTGTCCAAAGAAGCGAAGTTAGCAATTAGAAATGGAGTATTGTTACCTACCTTGATGAATGCCAGTGAGGCGTGGATGAAAGTAGACTGAATTCTGTGGATATGAGATCCCTGAGGCGTGTATGTCGTAAAACCATTGATGATTAAAATGATGATGAAACCATAAAAGCATTCATTTCTATGTTCCCGGTGGTTATCTACGTCACCGACAACATAGACTATTTTATCTCCCGGCCTGCAGAACTAACTTGCCAATGGTCATGCCTGTGGGGAGAGCAATCTTGCTGTTGAACAGAATCAATTCGGATATCGACATGTTTTGCATCAATGAAGCTTCCTTTAAAAGGCAAGCTCTATTATCACTGTTATAGTTGATATACACACTGTTAATATTAATCTAAGAATTCTTATTATAAAAATATTTTTAAAACGCATTGAAATTAACAATTTTGTAATGTTTTTGAAATGAATAAACAAATTTGAATTGAATGATAGAGTAAGAAATTGAAGAGATTTTCAAATAAAGCAATGCTGATCTAAGCGTATTTAGTATGATTAAGAAAGGGACTCTTAGGCTGGCCGCATACTTACGTTTTCCGTATTCGATTTCCGAATTCGTTTTCCGTATTCGGAATTCCGTGAGACTAGCGCAAACGTTCGTTTTTCTTCATTCGGAATGTATAAACGTCAGTACCAGTGTTGCCAACAAGGGCGATATATCGCCATTTAGGCTACTCAGAGCGAGAATCGGCGCCGAAAATATCTAAAAGGCGACTGGTCGCCAATTAAGCTACTTCAAAAACATTAATTTTAAACATGTCCCGAAATTCTCTGCCCCCCCCCATGAAATTTATTTTTATGGGGACAAATTTTATATTTTCTTGAAATTCTCTAGCCACCCCCCCCATGATTTTTTTTATTTTCTGGGGACAAATTTTATTTTTTTGAAATTCTCTAGCCACCCCCCCACGAAATTTTTATTTTCACGTAAAAAAATCAATTTTAAACATGTCCCACCTAACAGCAAATTCGGCTACTTTACGCTACCTTATGTATGAGAAACGGCGATATTAGGTCAAGATCCGTTGGCAACACTGAATTACTGACAGGAAATTTCCGAACGTTTGCGTCGACACAAACAAAATGTATGCAAGAGCTGCGTTCCACATGACGTCATTAGGTTTTTTCCATTCGGTTTCTCCGAACGCGCCGGCTTGCATTCGGAACGTGCGTAAGGAATTTGTTCCGTTCGGAACTAAAACGAACGTGTGCGGCAGTTAATGTATTTTCCACCGATTCCGTGCATTCGGATGTCCGAATACGGAAAACGAATTTGGAAATCGAATACGGAAAACGTATGTATGCGGCCAGCCTTAGATGATTTGGGCATGTAAATCAAACTAACGGAGACATTAGTGTAAGAAGAATATAATATGACGTTGCGAACTTACCAAATACAAGAGGTCCATAAAAGAATATTTATCTGATGATTTGTGAATAATGTTTATGTCTCTATTGTTTACATCTCTATTATGATTTGATTTATATCTACAACCTCTCTCCATGGCTATAAATGTATTGTTTTGTAAAATTTTCATTTTATATAATCTTTTGTTTTGTATAAATTTTTTAATTCATATTCCTTTCTTACAAATTTAATTTACTTATTCCATTTTATACTGTCTCAGTACAGTTATCTGTAATTATCACAAGGAGGAAATCCATAATTGGTTTATTTTGGCTATATAATATTTATGCACAAACTGATCAAATGTAAACTGTCGATTTCCCGAAAATTAATAAATAAATAATTGACGCGAATGTGAATGGCAGAAGAAGTTAGGGACGCCCGAGGAAGACACGACACCATTAAGTGAAACAAATTCTTGAGTCGGACCACGTAAAGAGTCAGAATAACATAATTATACTCTATTTGAATGTGAATGAAGCCAGAAATGTGTGCCACGATCGAGTTTCTTGGCCGTCCGATCTCTCTGTCTACGGTATCGATTAATTAATTTTAATCTACAAAATTTATTAAATAATTGATATTTGTCCCATTATTTATAAACGAAGTATGAAAGGACGGTTGTCTGTTTGTTTCAATTTTCGTTATCAAATTTTATTTATTTATTTTATTTTATAGAAACAAACAAAACATGATTTAAAGAGATGAAACAATATCCAGGAATAAGATACTTCATGTTGGGTACCTATGATAAGTTTCTTTGTAATGTCTGCTAAGTGGTATGTTTATTCCTTAATTACCAGGTGACGTGTGTAGTATATAGGTGTGTGTGTCTGTGACGTGTGTAATGTATTTGTGAGTGTTTGTGTATGTGTGTGTCTGTATGTATGCGCATTGAACAGTTTAAATTATTGACATGATGCCACGTTTGAATTTGGGCAGTGAATCCGAAAAAATATTAATGTTTGAGTTATGACAAATATTATTTAGAGTACATTAATACGTTTAGCTACTATTTTTATAGCCGAGAACTTTTTATTTATAAAAAACTAATATTTTCTATTTTAAAAGAAATACAAACAGTCCCGGATTACGAATAACGTGACTATATTTGAAAATCTTCCACTACCACCACAGTAAGAAGAAAATGATTGTGTCGTGATGGAGGACTTGAAGGAATTGAACTGCCAGTCGAGGAATCGAACTCATGACGCCTGATTAGAACCCAGACGCGATGCCAACTCAGCCACTGACCGGTATTATATTATCTACTTATTTCGTTTCTCGCGGTAAATTATTTTGTCTCTCAGAATATTTTCCGTGCTGACATATGGCGCTAAACCCTAAACTTTGTAGACATCTAATACAATCTATGATACTGCAAATATTTTTCTTATAAATCCTATATTTATTTAATTAATATCATTCCTCGAAGTATTAAAATGGAAACATATACTATGGAACTACTTACTGTGGTTTAGAGCTAATGAATCCGCATAAGTTTCGCAGTTTATCCAATATTACCTATTTACTAAATACGCTTAAAATGGAAGAAAATTAAATAACCTAACTTTTTTTGTATAAAATTATCCATTCAAAACTAGACTGTTGTGAACTCCTCCAGCATCTCATCGATTTTGAAGCACCAAATGGACCAACCAGCCTAAATATATTACTCTACAATTCCGGGTCTAACTACCACACACACGCACCTATATCTCGCCTTCACTTGGAAAAAAAATTATAAATACATTAAAGAGGAAGATGCCATTCTCATGGGCTCAAATGCAAGACTGGGGTTCGAACTTTAAAAGCCGTTTTTTAGGATCTATGCCGCCGAATGGACTAAAATTTTGGAAACATACTAGAATGAATGGTCTGAAGCTGAATCATAATAATCAAGGAAGAAAAATGACATTCGTGGATGTTTTAATGCATACTGATAACTTGAGAAAAAATGTTACAAAAATAATGAGCTAAATTTGCAAAAGTAAATGACAAACAAGAATGTGTAAAAGGTTGTGTTGATAAAATATTTATCTTTGTCACCTGCTGGGTTTCGATTCTCCAATCCAAGCCGCTCGCAATCGTCGTCGAAAGTACATACATCGGTCGACATTCTTATTCTTGAGTCTCGTCGAAGGTACATAATTACATAAGCAAGACGTTAAAAGTCATTCCATTCGAACAACGAGTGGTTCGATTGGAATGACTTCATCGAGAATCGAGGCCGTGTGCTGATGAGACACTGATTTGGTAGATACAATGTTGCCTGTCTTTAAATAAAGGGCTACATCACAAGTCCTTCAGTCCTGTTTTTTCAACCGCTTTTGCATTCAAATCTTTTTTCACGTTCCGTTTCCGTTTGAACATGGTGGCCTTTTTAGATATTCGCATTTTTTAACAGTACCTATGATACATAACGGTCTAGTTATGAGTCTAAAGTTTAAAAAAATAAATATTTTTTACGAAATGTTATAACATTTTTTTAAACGAATTTTATAATTCCTCAATATTTTTTTTTGAAAGTTACATAAAACAAATAGTACCTACTTACAAATTTTATTATTAGAGAGGAAATTGGAAACATACTTTTTTGGATACTAGGTTTGATGTTCACAGAACATGGTATATAATAATAATTGGTGTTAACAGATACGTACATAATTTATTTTTACCACTTTTGTACATTAGATCACCGACAAAGGATGGAACTTTTGAAATAATCCCATGTTTTTTTGTGTTCGAATTGTTCGGAGTCACTGGGACTATGGCATCCACACTTATTGGGGTATTGTGCGTTGATGGGAGTGGGGAAGAGAAGGAAATGGGAAGAGGAAAATGATGGTTGGGAAGAATGACGAGCCGAATACATACTACATATGTTATTATATGTAAATTATGTGTGAAATAAAACAAATTAATAAGGTAACTAATTAGTTTTATTCACTCATGACGGGTTTTGAACCCGCGACCTCTGAGGCATCGTAAACGCCCTATCATGGAGGTCATCAAACCCTCCACGCAGTATGTAACCTATATTTGATCAACACAGGAGGCCCTGAGGAAAATAATTTCCCTCATGGCCTATGCCATATTTGGGTATGCTGTGTAGGGGGTGTTTTTAAGGCAAGGAAAAAAGGTATGAGGGGTGTGTAAGATGTAGGAGTCAGTGTGTACGAGAATGATGGACCTATTAATCTGTTGCTTCCGTTGCGGCGCTAAACGATGAATCGAAAGAAACCAACTAAAGAGGTCAAAGGGTTTTCCGAAACCGGCCTCTCCTTATCCGGTCCGCAACGCAGTTAGTAGGCAGTCGCTTCCACCGCCAAGACATAAACACCCCTTACCCTATGAACTCAGGTACCCCTGCTAAGTCACCAAACGTAGCAATCCACTGTGGTGACCTATGGCAGAAGTGTTCGTTGTCCAATAAAAGGTTCCCGATGCGGCTGTACCTAAACTCCTAAATTAATACAGATTAAGAAGATTTTGAAAAAAATACCAACGGTTATCAGAACAAACATCGTCTAGTGAGGAGGGTAAAATACATGTTTTTTTGTAAATTTAATATCGATTGGTTGCCGGCAATCAAACTTTAGTATCCCCAATTACAACATAAGCCCTTAGGGAACCTCAACGTTCCTGAATGGAGTAATTATTTTAATTTAATTTGTTTCAATGCAAGATATTTTAGAAATAAACACGACTACCGCCATTATCACAACCTCGCTTTAATCCTAACTCCCTTAACAACCATTAAATCAAAAGCGCAACCAACTCCAAACATCAGATAGCTCCAATTTAACATAATTCTTAATTACTGCAAAAATTAAATTGCCCACCCCCTTTGCAACCCCCCGTGGCAGGGCGACAACGAAGCGCGCACCCCTATTGTCATTATTCTTCGTTTAGTCGCCCAAACACTTAGCGGGGTGCTCCGCCCGAGTAGTAAACCAACCCTTAACGCACTCTTAACTGTTTATCTGTTAAGAGTTGGTTAAGGGTTTGGTAGTTAAAAGACGCCACTTGGGAAAATGCTGATTGGAAAATTGGCAGCGAGTTTTAGAGTGGAGACACGTATGGCATAACATACATAACAATTTATTAACGATGGGCTTTGTAATTTATTGAGTTGAGGCTTAAAAGATTTATTATAAATTTAGTAGATAATATTGACTTTTGTATTTCCAAAACATTAAAAATTTGCGCGTTCAACACGCTATTCTGTCCCGTTCAGGGTGGATCAATGCAAAACGAACTCTCAACAGAATTCTTGCCTGAACAGACTATGCAATAATTACAATAGCGTATTATCCAAGGTGGATATTTTCAGCTGCGAACTTACCAAATACAAGAGGTCCATAAAAGAACATTTCTCTGATGGTTTGTGAATAATGTTAAGTTTCTATTGTTTATATCTCTATTATGATTTGATTTATATCTACAACCTCTCTCCATTGCTATAAATGTTTTAATAGATGA
The DNA here is from genome assembly GCF_061612785.1 of Hesperophylax consimilis. NCBI lineage: Eukaryota > Metazoa > Arthropoda > Insecta > Trichoptera > Limnephilidae > Hesperophylax > Hesperophylax consimilis. The sequence continues at coordinate 27,237,673 of NC_142862.1, forward strand.
TTTATTTTGTAAATTTTTCGAATTATATAATCTTTTGTTGTGTATAAATTTTTTAATTCATATTCCTTTCTTACAAATTTAATTTACTTATTCCTTATTATGCTGTCTCAGGAGAGGTAAAGTCACAAGGAGGAAATCCATAATTGGTTTTATTTTGGCTATATAATACTTATCTACAAACTGAAATAATGGAAGGGTTACAATAATATTTTTCCTGTTCGATATTATCACTTTTGTACAGCTTGCAATGTTTTCTGTGTATTGCAAACGCGCTATATACATCTTGTTTTTCAATTGTCAGTAAAAACAAATACTGTTTTAAAAACTAGATAAAATTATTTTTCCGGTGTATGCATTTAAAATAAATATTACTATTTCTAAATAATAACATTTTAATATCAAATATGAAAAATGTTGTCAAAATGCTAACCACATCTTTACTTAAATTTCTACTCCAATCATAGAAAAAACTCGATATTTCGAAAACACATTCATTTTGTTTTGGGAATTTGTAAGAAAACTGTACCTTCATTTTTAACTCCCTCATATAATACAAACATATTTTTTAAAGTTTTATTTTATTCATAGATGATTTAGAGAGTACATGTGGTTTTTTTGTGATATTTTACCCTCCATGCTAGGGATGACCCTGTGTTATGGCGGTTGAATTTTACAGTTTGCGGACATAGAATATATACATTTATTTATTTCATTTCATTTATTTATTTATTTCATTTAAACGCCCATAGGGCTTTTACATACAATGCAATTATGTTTTTTAAATACAATAACAGTAAAGAGTTTACATAATATATAAGAATATACAGATGACATAAAATATAAGATTTAACAATGCAAAGGTTAACAAAATATAGGTAACATGAAACAAGAGTTTACGAAACTTAGGTAACATGAAATTTAAATAAATGAAATAAAAATATATGATCTTCCAATATCCTCCAAATCAATTGAATAAAAAAGGATGAAATGGTACTATAATATAAAAAAGAAAAATGATGTATAGCTAGTTTAGGTTGCAAGAAGAGGATTAAAAGTTAAACCGATTGTTACGATAGCGGCGCGAAAAAGGTATTATTTGACTATTTTCATTTTATTAACGCATTCCAGTATAAATAATTATAGTGGAATCCGTTAATAAAATGGTGCGAAATAGGAATTATTTGACTATTTTCATTTTACTAACGGATTCCAGTACAAATATTTATACTGGAATTGGTTAATAAAACGGCCCGAAATAGGAATTATTTGACTATTTTCATTTTATTAACGGATTCCAGTATAAATATTTGAGGCAAACTGGAAAGAATTATTATTTCTCTATTCTATCATACGAAAATTAAGTATTTTCGTATGATAGAATACTTTAGTGCTACTTTATTTATCCATGTTTTAAATCAAAAAATATAAAAAAATAAATAATTCAATTTTTCATGATTTCAGAGACAACTTTGAGAATTTTAATGTTAATTATTTAAAAAAAATACTCTCGCCTAATTTTTATTTTATAAATGACAAAATTGTATTCGAATGTAAATCGGTCGATTCCAATTTAAATTTAAGCCCAATAAAATGCTGTACTAATTATTATTATTTTTATATTTCATCATATTTACATACTGGATGGGGAAAAATTATGTTTTAAATAATTTCGTTTGCTAACAAAAATTGGCCAAAACATGCATCCAAAATCGTTGAAAATTAATTTGCTTACTGGCCTACCTATATTTTATAATTTGAAACATAAATAATAAAATAGCATATATCCGTACCAGATATTTGCAACATAAGTATTTTGGCCTCAATAAATAAAAATAATAAATGGATGATTTGTATAGCGCTGTTTTTGTGCAAAATCACCTCAAGGGCGCAAATCCAAATTAAAGTTTTGTATGAAAAAAGCCACGGTGCCGTTCCTCTAAACAATATTTAAAAGTATTTGTCCATATTTTCGATGTTAAAGCACACCTTCATTTTGTAAATTTCCATTTTCATGATTTTTAAATTAATTTTATTTATCTTTTTACAGACACATTTAAGATAAGTATAAAATCAACTCTACTGTCATATCTACCTAAATTGCAAAAATAGTTTGTTTAATACCCAACTCTTATTCCAAAAACCAATATATCCCCCATTAATCCACCCCAACATAATTTACGAAAATTCAAACAAAATCCACGAAAATAAGAAGTAAACAATCTATGGAATTCGCTTTATCTCTTATCTAAAATGCCTTGTATTAAATCTTCATCCTATCGCGGGTATAGTTGCAGATAGCACTCACTTTTACTTTCGTCTTTCTTTGTCTATGGTATATTATTTTATGTACGTGAAGAGCCCCCTTTCACTACATAGGAGGATAATAAATAGTAGACATTTTTATTTATGGGCAGTGACGTCATTTGACCCGCAAGCCGACTAGCGTATGGGCCTAATTACGAAGTCAGAACTGTCGCTAAGTAATCTTCACTCTTTAAGATAGTCTAATCACACATAAATAGTCACAACGAGTAAATTCAACAATCGCCGCCATTTGAAAGCTGTCGTCGCTCGATGGCACTGACTTGATCACGTTACACTTCTAAATCTGTCATGCGCCGAGGCCTGTATTGTACACGGAGAAAACTGACTGATATAAAATATTGCTAATTTATTAAGAATCTCTTCAAATTATTCATTATACGGTTAAAAACGGGATTGCAGGCCTTTAACGAATGAATTGATAGCTCTCCTAATAGAAGCACGAATGTGTTATCGCAATGTTGGAACGCGTGTTTATAAAATACTAATAATTATGTATTATCAGGACACGTGTTCCTATATATTAAGAATGTACTAAAAGTCTAACACGAAACGGCCTGCAATCCCGTTTTTTAACCGGATTAATAAATCAACAATACTCTTATTTTTCTCCATATAGCCGGCCTTGAACAGCGAAAGAAATATTTTCAGAGTTTATACCGATTATAAACTTACTTATAAAAGATATGAACTAATTTATGTCGTTTGAAGGCGTTTCCAGTGTCTGAAACAAGCTAGTTTTTACTTGTAAATGTGTTCACATATTTAAGTTCTTTCTTGAAACAGAAAATAATTTTCATTGGCCTATCTGAGACCTACGATACGAAAGTTCTTACGTGAATTGGCGGCAAATTAAAAAAAATATAGAACCAATTTGTAGGTTGTTAGTTGTCTATCTTCTTAGTGCGTCTGCCTATGTGATATTACAAACTGTTACGCAAAATTATTCAGGAAAAATATTCCTCTATTCTTCTGTACTGCGTAGAAGCCCGGACCCGAGACCAAGCATTGACATGGAAGATAATATAAGCGGTATAGATTTGGATATGATGTATATGAATCAGACCACAAAAAAACCTTTTTTAGACATGTACCTACTACAAAAAACGTTTTCTGACGTCATCCACAGTTATTTCATTAACGAATCTGTGACCTTTCCACTAAATAACTAATTAACTCAATTTTTTTTTCAATTTATTTATTTCATCAAAAAATTACAGAATATATAATATATTTATATGTCAGTTAGAAACAATGAAATTGTTGAAAGAATAATGTTACAATAATACAGCAGTTTCTAATTTAAGAAAAAAGTAGATATTAATGTAAGAGTGTTATATAGAAATGGCATAATATGCTATATTTTAGGTTGTGCACAACCTGCCTCACTAGGCGAACCTGTATTGAGGCAGAATTTTCAGTTAATTATTTCTCCATTTTGTCTATGGTTTGCTTATAAATGTTTAATATGGGTTCCCATATTAAATTATTCCCAACTATCACACCGTTCCCCGAAGGTGTACGTCACGAGGATGGAAATAACTCAGTCTAGGCACACTATCATTGCTTCATTCACATTTATACATCGTCTCATATATACCCTTCTATTATCTGACTCTTGAAATGGTCCGATTTTATTTACTAAGTATTTCGTTCACTTGATCGTGTCATTCACATTTGCGTCATATATTCTTCTTACACTCCTGGTCTTTGTTCTTTCTTTTTTTACATAATCTCCACACAGGAGGCCCTGAGAAAAATATTTTCCCTCAGGGCCTGTATCATCTTTGGGGATGCTGTGTGGAGAGTTTTTTAAGGAAAGAAAGGAGAGGAAGTTCTCGGAAGGAAAATGGTATGAGGGTTACGTAGTAATCTGGGGGTCAGTGTGTCCAGGAGTGATGGACTTATGAATCCATCCCTTCAACTGCGGTTCAAAGCGATGGGTAGAAAGAGTCCGGCCGGTGAGTTCAAAAGGCCTTCGTCAACCAGTCTCTCTCGATCCAGCCCGTAACGCAGCAGATGGGATGACGTATCCGCCGCCCAGACCTAGACAAACCTAAAACGTCATGAACCCTGGCACCACTGATAAGTTACCAAGCGAAGCGAGCCACTTGGGTTAACCTATGTCAGAGGTGTCTCGTTTTACATGCCTAAACCGTATAATCGTCCCTTTCTTAATCTCCCTGATTAGTTACTCTTTCAAGCTTACATGGGCTCTGCATTATTTGCGAATCTCTATATTTCTCGCATAATCATTCATGGTTTTACTACGCTTGGGCGAACTCATTGCTAAAGCATTCCGTTTACTTCCATCCTTCTTCTGGAATAACTTCCATACTTAATAACTTAATATAATATATATAATAACTTCCTCACTGCCATACATCAGGGTAGGTACCAGCATTCCGATGTGGACTGCTAGTTATGGTTCTTTGGACATTTTTTTGTTGGCGCCAACGACTCCTCCATTAATGGAGTTTCCTGCATTTACCCTAAGCAATAATACTTTGTTAGGAATCTATAACATTAGGATAGCGGAAAAATAGTAAAAAAACTGTAATTAACACAACGTATTATCTGAGATGACGAGAGATCGGACAGTCATGCAAATTTTTGATATACTTACCTACTACTAATAGTCGTCTTGCTTTCACGCCGTCCCTCTCTACAAGAATTAATCTGAAATCAGTTAGCTGGTTACTGTAAAAATAAAGTTAAAGTTAGGTTATATAAACTTCTCATACAAAATTTAAAAATAACATTACATATATTTAATTAAAACACTACGAACCCAATGGGGCGTTTCACCAAGAGCCCTTTCTGCTTATCGCATAGCCTTTCGCATCCCCACTTATAAAAGAATAGACGAACATAATATATATTATGCTGCTTAGCTTGAAAAACAAGAAAATGTCCAAGAGGAAAAGCCATTTGCATTGTTGGAAGGCAGTTTACAAGTCCATTTGTCAGTCCCCCACTCCACAGACGAGATACAAAGATAGATAGGTATGTTATTATTCTCGGCAATCTCCCATCGGCCATCTTGATTTATTGTCTATGGCCAGTGACGTCACCACATCCTCCGCTGGCGCTTGCTGCTAGGGGCGGGCTATGGTGGCACTAACGCGGGGTTATTTGTGTTTTTATGTCTGGCAGACGAGCAGAATGGCCGAGGGGCTCGGTTTGTGGCGGATTTTATTCCCGAGTCATTATTTTTAATGCGGGTGATAAATTTTAATGCGAACGAAAAGTTTTAAGTCGAATTGTTGAAAACAGAAAATTGCAAAGAAGACATGTCACGTGGTAATGTGTGAATATATCTATGGATCGCTAGATATATTAAAAAAGGCAGCAATTAAATATCGAAGGACCAAACTTTATTATACTGCAATTGAATACACATGGTAGTATTAGTGAAGCATTAGCCGAACGCTGGAATATAGTGTACCAATAATGTTTACTAAAGTAGAAAAGATCTTTGCATTTGAATGAAAATGAGAAACCTAACACTAAAATCGTAAAAAATGGATAATAAACGAAAAATCCATGTATCAGTAAAATTATTTATATTTTTATAATTACACAGTCTAAAACATTAGTCCATAACTTTTGGTCTGCATACTATTGATTTTTATGGTGTTGACACATTAAAAATAATATTTTCCACTTTTCTATGAATGGAATATGTGCAATCCTTCTTATTATTCTAATTAATTAAGACAACATGTAGAACCGGTAGACAAGAAGTGGCAGCATGTCGCGGCTTTGATGGTCTACCTTTTTTTAAACATAACATTGTATTATATTCCTAGTTTTTCGTATCATTATAAATAAAATAATAGACAAAGTAAAGACAAATATGATTTAAGATTTTCACGGCCAAAAGTATTTTTGCTATTTGTTTTTGGGGTTTTATGCCGAGTTTCGCTAACTCCTTCTTTAGCCAACGTTTCGGACAGCATTGCAGTGTCCATCATCAGGGCAAATGTGTTATTTGAGGTTGTGTTAAAATGTGAGCTTATGTTTTATATATCTATTAGTTCCAAGTTTCCCAATAATTTTCTCCCAAGTGGAATACAAGTAATGTTCTGGTAAATTGGAGAAATCCTGGAGGAAAATTTATTTCTATACTAGCTGAGGTAAAATTAGTGTAAAATTAGTGTAAACTAGTGTAAAATTTCATCACAAATTGTTCAAATTATGCTTAAGGGGGGAAAGGGGTGGTTTTTCGAAATCTCTTGTAGACAGTGATCTTATTGTTCTTTTGTTAAGTGTGCAAAATTTCGTCAACCCTGGAAAAAACTTTACATTTAAAAAAACAACGTCACGTGGCGACGTGCACTCTTTTTAAATACATTTATTTGAATTTCAATTTTGTTTTCAGTAACGAATTAATGCAAATTTTAGAAGCAGAGATTAATCCACTTCCCGACATCAGATCGAGCTGAAACTCAGAAGTTTGACTTGTTGCCGATAACAATGCATTATATCATTATATTCAATCACGAACACACATGCGGACAAATACGCATTTTTCTGAAATCTGATGACATCACAGCAGTTCCTACCCGATTGGCATTTGGCGAGGTTGTTGAATTCAGTCCCTGGGAAGAAGGTGCAATCCTCAGTCAAATCACAAAAAAAAAATTTTAACGACATTCAAAATAGATGTATTATAGTACAAAAAACTTGTTTTTACGACCGATTTTTTATACTAGCTGAAGTCCCCACCGTTGTCCGGACACACGGATATTTATGAAATCAGACGTAGTCAATGACCTTTCTCTTGTTTTGAAGAACAAGTGAGCAAAATTTCATCAACCTCGGGAAGAAACCGTAGATTTGAATAAAAATCAAATCCTCGCAGCCTGTCTACAGACACCCTTCTTTATAGATAGTAAATAAATCTACTCCATATTGATGGATAGAATCTGGATACTGGCTTTGAATAAATTCAAAAATGTTGCTATATTCTGAGCAACGACCAAACTACATGGACAATCAAATAAGTAATGTTATAAAAGTATAGTAGGTATGCGATGCTGTGCGTAGGTGTGATTTTCAGTAGTGGTGAGCGGTGTTGGCGACAATTGTTTTGTGCTTGAAATAGTGATTCATGGCCATCTCCCTTGTTTCTATTATCTACGAGATTATTTCTGTTGTTTACTACGGAATGAAGAGCAGTCCAATGGCAGTAAATAAGAGTGCGAGGAGACATGAGGCCGCAGCCATCTCCAAGATTAAATGGTGTGGATTTATGAAACCGAAATATGTCCTGCACCCATCCCAACATCCCCTTGTTGAAATATTCAAATGCTTCGTAGGATTTATATACAGGGTAATATTCTGTCAAAATAAGATTATTGTAAACAAAAACAAATTTGTCGGGAACCCGAAATAATCTTTATTTTAAAGGATTTAAGATTTTTAATGAATTACCGACAGATGTTAAGAAGCTAAAAGCTTTGCTACTTTTCGTGGGTTATGCCTAAATACTATAAAGAATATGTTTTAGATGTATTGTAAAGTGTCCTTAATGTAATAAAAATAAGTTGTTAAAAGGTTTGTACTAGATATAAAAATCTATTTTTTATAACTAAATATATATTATTCGAAATTTTTATGGTTTATGTATATATTACGGTTTACGTGTATATTTTAGTTTATCTGTATATTATGGTTTATGTGTATATTTTGGTTTATCTGTATATTATAGTTTATGTGTATATTATGGTTTATAATAATAATATAATAATATTTGGCTAATTTATATAGCGCGTTTTCGTGAATAATCACCCCAAGGGCTGTACAAATATATTTATTAAATAATATTATGGTTTGTGTATATTTATCGGTAGACTTGTGCACGGACAAAAGTTCCTGATAAAAAATATTGTCAATTTATTAAAAATCGCTACAAATTATTCGTATTTCTGTTAAAAAAAATTATAAAATAATCTGTTCAATTCAACACCTACCTAGTTTTTTTTGACATGTATAACAATTTTTACTCTCCAAAAAGCAAAATTTCTAGGACGGGTTGTTTCGGAGAATCTGAACAATTCATCAAATTTCAACGTTCATTTTCAAGTTCTGTGAAAGATTTTTTCAAGTTCTGTTTTTATTTCAGTTTTTTTAAGCAACTAACCTACAATGATATAAAAACAGAACTTGAATAAGTCTTTCACAGAACCCGAAAATGAACGTTGAAATTTGATGAATTGTTCACATTCTTCGAAACAACCCGTCCAGTGTTCATATTTGAAAATCAAGTTAAATTCCTTGATTTTTTGAAGTGGTGACCTTTTTTACGAATGGTAAGAACTAGTTATAACATACATAATTGAAAACATTGTTTAAATATAGTAATATTAAGAACACTCTGTAGCTGTAGAAGGCGCTCTCAGTTGTATGAATATATCGCGAAGTAACTGTCATCAGTAAATATTATTATTTATTTCAGAGCAGTGACTAGAAACACCCTTCACAATACAATATATTGAGATGAATATTACAGTCACTGGGTGAACGACAGACTTAGATACCATTCCACTCGAGCGATTTTTGGCATATTTTGCCAAGTTTGCAAAAACGTTTTAAGCGATCACTTATAATATAATCTGACACAATTATAGAACCTAAAAATATGAAATAAACGGTGAAATTTAGGAAGATTCATTGGTTTTAAACCGCAGTAAAAAGTTTGATATGTTACTATATTAATATTTTGAGGAATGGTATTAATTAAATAATATGCGAAATGTATATACAGGGTTTTCCAAAATAAGAGGTGTTATTTTGAATAGCCCGCTATTTCGGTAGATGTTATTTTTGAAGCTGTCATTTGACAAGTGGAAACTACGCCATTAATAAAAATGGAACGATACACGCTTCAACAACGCATTGAAATGATTAAAATTCACTTGAGTGAATCAAATGCAAATCATCTTGAGTGATGAGGCCCATTTCCACCTCGGTAGCTTCGTCAACAAGCAAAATTGTCGCATCTGGGGCTCGGAAAACCCAAGAGTTATTGTTGAAAAGCCTCTCTATCCTCAACGTGTGACTATTTGGTGCGGTTTATGGTCCGGCGGAGTCATTGGACCTTACTTTTTCGAAAATGAGGCTGGAGCAACAGTTACGGTGAATGGATTGCGCTATCGAGAGATAATTAATGATTTTTTATGGCCGGAATTAGATGGTATTGATCTGGACAACGTTTACTTTCAACAAAACGGCGCTACGTGCCACACAAGCAATGAAACCATTGATCTTTTACGATTGAATATCAAAATAACACCTCTTATTGGAAAAACCTGTATATATGGCACCAATAGCTGGAATAGTTACCATTCCTGTTTAACAAACAGAAGTAAGCAGTGTTGAACGTCTTACTCGGCTCATTTTACATTAAAAATTGAAATCTATATAATATCTTCTTCTGTCTCCTCTCTAATGCTATTTATAAACTGGACAAAATTTCTGCGAGCCGAGCAGCGAATTATGGGAAACCGCAAACTAGCTTTGTTGCTTTCCCGCAATTCGGGAAACGGCTCGGTTCGGCTCGCGGAAATTTTGGAATTGATTTCGAAATTGGAATTGATTGTGTCGAAAAATTCAGAACAGTGATAAAGTTCTTACCAATTTAATATATTTTAGCATTTTTTTATAGCTATTTTCAAAATTGAAACTGATTTGTTACGAATTCAGAAATGCAATAAAGACGTACATACCTACCAATTTTTACCAAGCATTTTTACAAAAAAATATAATATTTTAATTGTGTATATAAAATGTGTATTAGTTTTGTTTAAATCTCTTAGGGTGAGAAGTTTATTTATGCTCTTAGGGTTAATCTCCACGGGTGAAGTCTTTCTCAGCTTTAACCATTTCCAAGAAAAAAATATTATTTATTTTTATTACTAGAGTTACTAACATAATATTCCGTGATTTTTCATAGGTCTGCGCTAATTGCAGAAATAAAAAGAAACCAAAAAATGATTCGTCGTGTTAAAGCGGCGTTTAACTTTCTCGGCACCTAACCCTCGCAGCAGGGGGTGATTTTAAAGTGCAGAAAGGGGGTAAAAAAATACGAAAAATCTATTGTTGCAGATGGGGTTGTTTTCAATCATAACAATTTTTAAAAAATGATTTCATTATTGGAAACAGCTATTGTTACGAGTTTAAATGGAGCAGAAGAAAGGTAGTTTATTTACTGTTAATGTATTTTTAATGTGGTTTATAATATCAAATACCGTATAGTGTTAATTAAACCTCCAACGTCTGACATTTCCCAAACATTCTGATGGCAGAATGCTACACTAGCGCCTCCTAGCGGTGTGATTTGTAAGCCATGGTTTTCTTTCATTTTTTTTATTCAACGTAGGGCTTTTATGTATGTAAGTGGTAAAAATTTGACAAGATGCATAGTTTAGAACAAATAGAAGAAATAATAAAAATAAGATTACAGAAGATTAAATGGTAACCTACCTTACTGATTTTTTTGCTTATCTCCCAGTAGAAAGATCACCATTAAGAAACTTTGTTTGAAATGGCTTTAGTCATGTTTGGTGACCAGATCTGAACAGCCAATTTGGTACTCTCCGCACTGTCCTTTACCTCTTCCCCGCCTCCTTCCCATCCTCAACTACCTTTCAACTCACAACTTACCCCAATTGGAGATGCCACACAGAAAAAAATGAGTTTTGCCTATTTATTAAGAATCTCTTCAAATCGTTGGTGATCTGGTTAAAAACGGGATTACAGGCCATTAACCAATGAATTAATAGGTTTCCTGATAAACTTTTCACGATCACGATGTCGGAACACGTGTTCATAAAAATCCTAAGATTTTCACATTTCGTCATCAAGGAAAATGAATATGTATTCCGATATATTAGGAATTCACTAAAAGTTTATCAGGAAACGGTCTACAATCCCTTTTTAACCGGATTACCAATAATTTGAATAGATTTTGAATAAATTAGCAATACTCATTTTTATCCGTGCATAGTTCACTGGCTCAAGTCGTTTGGGAGCAGTTGGAACTTTTATGCGGTACCTAACAACATTAAAAAAATGTATCCAGATATTAGTTTGTCTTGTTATAAAATGGATGAATAAAAAACATTTAAACTGATCCACATCTACATCGAAATATCCATTCTTCTTATCATGTAGTCACAATGGTAGGTAGATATCTACCTTCATAAAGTTCTAACCGAACCCTCCTATTATTACATTAGCCTTTTGTGAGTCCTTATAAATAATAATAGCCGAATGGACGAAATCCTTAGAGGAAATATAATAAATTATCTTAATTTTCGCAAACTATCATCATGTCCGCCCCCTTGAACGAGTAGCTACTAACTAGTATAATAAATAGTTGTAGCCACTGAATAAGTCATATCTAGAATTGTGATCTATACCAATTTGAAAGAAAACTGACCCTTCTAAGCCCAGGCGGGCCATTGAAATTATTTATCAGCTCAACAACAAATTTGGTAATGGGATATTTTCATAAACTAGGAAAACCGTTAAAAATGAGTGAAAGAATTAAAGTTTATTTATTCGATTCTGATCATTGTACTAAAAATTTGTATTTTTTTTCCGATTTGGTTCCAATTGGCGACAACGTCATTATGACATAGAAACCGCCACAGGCTGGTAAGACGGCTGTTACCAACGTTGCCCGGCGTGACATCACGCCGCCGTACACATGAAGAAAAACGAAAATGTCTTTTTGGCGGCAAATCGAAAATGATACATTTTAATTCGTCATAGAAAATTTATTCGTCTACATTGATACAATAAGAATACCTTCGCTATCGTAATTTTTTCGAGAATAAATTGCCCACTAAACATTGAAAATGTTTAGGTAATCAATTTTACCAGGAGTAAGGATATATTGAGTTTATTCTGGGCACGTGGACACGCCCACAATAAATTTCTATCGGTTTATTTTTTCAATGGTGGTAGCGAATGCCTTCGAACTAGGTTTCTACCGACCAATAAGACCACGCAAGCAATAGTCACAAACATCATTGAAATAATATTATAAATCAATTAGAAATTGAATATGGAGTTAAATATATTAATCTTCATTTTTTGGATTTAAAAAATGCGCGTGGCAAGAATCTCTGCGACTCGAATCTTACAAAACATCATTATTTTGGATATATACAGAAAATAGGAACACACTTAATACGCCAATTTTATTTTAAAAACACTTTTCATCAGTTATATAACAAGTATTTCAGTTTCTGGATGAAAATAATGCACTTTGGTAGGTATTTTGGTAGCCCCTCTTTACTTCTGCTGGTAAAAGATGAGCTATTTTACGAAATACACCAATTAGTTGAATAATTTTTTCTTTTAGTTTTTTCTATGAGCTGTTTGAAAGTCAGATGTTTGTCAATATGAGGCCCAGGTATTTTTCACTATCTGGAATATGTAAGTTTCTTTATTCTATTTGTAATGATCTCTGCTTCTCCTGCCGAACACTTTGCCAGTGACTATGAGGTTCTCCTGGGGCTCGATTCTCGACGAAATCATTCCACTCGAACAACGACTGGTTCTTCTTCTTCTTCTTTTTTTTAAATGGCTTTTCACCCCAGTGGAGTGTTCTGGCCAGTGTCAAGTAGAGAGTGTGCGGAGTATTTGTATTTGTGTATGTGTAGGTTAATATTTATTTACCAAAGAATTACAAATACACAACATAAATATATAATATACAGTTCACTAAACACACTAAATATAAATAAATAATAATAATAAAAAGATATATATATATATATTACATATACACACATATAATGAATATATGTGTGTATATATACATATTATATATACACACATATATTCATACAAATATACGCACATACATACACACATACATACATATACATATATATATATACACGTATGAATAATTCGGTAAGTAAATTTACAAGTTGATGCCATTAACTTTAATAAAATAAGAAATGATTTTATATACTCGTTTGTCAATGGAAGATAACAAAAATGCAATGTCGTAGGGGGGCAATATACCTGTATTGATCAGATCAGGTATGAAATTTTTATAATTATTATTTAAAGGGCAACTGAAAAAAATATGGTTGAGGTCCTCCTCTTCAAGACGACACTCACACATGGCAGAATTCTTAACCTGAATTCTTGTCAGGTGAACATTGTGGCAGCAATGTCCTATTCGCATACGGCAAATGGAAGAAGTTGAAAATTTGTTCAAAGAGAGCCCAGAAAACCACGGTTTTGAAGGAATCGTAGGCTGTAATTTGTAAAAATGATTACCCTTTGTTTTACTCGACTCATTCCAATGATTCTGCCATGTGGAGATCATGTTTTCTTTCAGTTTGACTAGAAGGTCGTCGGGGTTTAAGAAATTATACAAAAACTCTCCGGTGTCGATGGCATCTTTCGCCAATAAATCTGCCTTTTCATTACCAGGGATACCGCAGTGGCTAGGAATCCAAGCCAACGCGATCTCTCTGCCAGAGATAGCTAACGTATGTAATAAGGAGCGGATTCCAATACACAAATCATCTTCCGGGTAGTGGAAAGGGGAGGAGTTTAGTTTTTGAAGAGCACTCAGGGAATCGGAGAGAATTAAAAAATTTTCAATTTGAATACTTTCAATGTATTTTAAGGATTCTAAAATTGCTATGCATTCAGCTGTGAAAATTGAGGCTTCTTTATGAAGTTTTATTTTTTTACTAATTTGGTCTCTTGGGCAGTGGAACGCCGCTCCCACATGGTTAGATAAGGAAGATTTAGAACCATCTGTATAAATAGTTTTCCAGCCGGTCCATTTCGAGTTTAAAATATGGATAAATTTACTTGGGGCTTCGTGGTTGCCAGGAAAGCCAAGTGAAAAAATAATATTAGGTTTGCGCGAATGAATTTGAAAGGAATTTAAATATAATGGAAGTCTGTCATGGGGATTTAAAATAGGTTTATAAGCATTGTAAGTATGGAGGCTTTTGACGAGAAGTGGGATTGTTTTGTTCCTCCAATATGAAAGTGATCTAACTTGAGCAGAGAGAGAAGCAATTTTGTCCATCAGTGGGTGATTAGACAGTCTGAAACATTTGAATAAGAACTTGTCTGCCAAGAACTGTCTTCTGAAATGGAGAGGAGGGTCAACAGCCTCCACCTGCAAAGCGTTAATTGGGGAAGATCGCATGGCTCCGATAATTAATCTTAGGCTTTGAGATTGGATACGGTCTAACCTTGAAAGGTTTTTTTTAGAAGTGGGCTCAATAAGGAATGACGCGTAATCCAAATGGCTTCTAACATAAGCATTATAAAACAATTTTTGCGAGCATGGATGGCTTCCCCACCAGACCCTTGACACGGCGCGCAGGGCGTTAAGGCCAGCTTGACTTTTGTTAATAATGAGATTTACGTAAGAGTTCCACGTTAGCTTAGAGTCTAGAATGACCCCCAGAAATTTTATCTGAACCTGGACGGGGAGGATTATGTTATCGATTCGGATTGAAATGCACGGGGCAACACGTTTCCTAGAGAAAACGATGACATTGCTTTTGGTTGGAGAAATTTCCAGGCCGTGATTTCTTAGAAAAATGCAAAGATTTTTCATGCTAAGGTTGATCATTTCCTCCAGAAAAGCAATAATTCGTCCCGATATATAGATAAAAAAATCATCTGCATACTGAAGAATTTTACATGATGGGAGTATACTCTGATGCAGGTCAGAGGTGTAAATATTAAAAAGGATAGGACTAAGGACGGAACCCTGAGGCAAACCCTTGTTTACCGTTCTCAACAGAGAAGGGGAGTTCAGAACCTGGATTTGAATTTTTCTGGTAAGAAGAAGGTTGATTATGAAACTGGCAAGCTTACGGGGGATGCCGATTTGTAATAATTTTCTCTGTAGAACGTTTAATAAAACATTGTCAAAAGCTCCGGTAATATCTACGCAGACACCGACAAGAATATTTTTTTCAGCTAGGACCATCTGTATATCAGAAGTGAGAATTGAAATGCTTTCAGTTGTACTTTTTGATTTTCGAAATCCAAACTGTGAGCTGGGAAGAATTTTCTCACTTTCAACATACCAGTCTAGTCGTCTTTTTATCAAATGTTCTGCAATTTTAACTAAAGTAGAAGAAAGAGCAATGGGTCTGTACGAAAGACCAGAACTGGGGTCCTTTTGGGGTTTCAGAATAGGGATAATTAATTGGGTTTTCCAGGAGGTTGGAATTTTACCTGTGTCAAACATCAAATTTAAAAGTGTAAGAAAATAATTATGTAGGGCAACATCACAGTTTTTAATGAGGCTATACGGAATACCGTCTTCGCCGGGAGCTGAGTCTCTAAGGTCGTTTAAAACCTCTCTAAGTTCAAATATATTGAAGTGTGAGTCTATCCACCCTTGCGTACGAAACGAGTATGTGAATTCCGTTTCATTCCAGTTACTCGCAGTGGGAGGAGCTAATTTATCGGCAAATTCCTTCACCCATTCTGAAGAGAGTGGATGAGGAACGGGTGGGACGTAAGAACCTCTGAATCGGCGGATTGAATTCCAAACAGCTGAGAGTGGGGTATCGGGAGATAAGGAAGAACAAAAGTTTTTCCATCCTTGCCTTTTTTTATTTTTGAGCAATCGCTTGGTCTTAGCTTCAATCTTTTTGAAGTTCAGGAAATTATCAAGGGTCATGTTCAAAGAATATATTTTAGCATACCTCTTCCTGGAATCTATTGCGTCTGCACATTCATTATCCCACCACGGGGCTGGGGGAGGTTTTCCTTTATTGCCAGGTAATTTGATAGGAATGCATGTCTCTGCAGCCGCGATGATTGATGAAACTAGCAACTCGTAACATTCCGTGACATTGTCTTTAGTCGGAGAGGGCAGACTAAGCATGGAGAGCTTTATGAGCTTTGAAAAATCAGTCCAGTTGGCCTTCGAGGTTACAAATCTCGGTTTACGATTACGAAACGTGAAAGCCTTGTTGGTATGGAGCATGTTGGAGGATTCTATGAGGATTGGATAGTGATCACTCCCGTGCGGGTCCTCCAGAACTTTCCAGAACAAGGATCCGGCTATGTTTGAGTTGCAAATGGTAAGGTCGACCACGCTGGGTCGTTGACCTGGTACCTGAACACGGGTAGGGGAACCGTCATTCATAATGCAAAGATCAAGATCGTCAAGAAGGTCAACAATGTCTCTGCCCAATCTGTCGCAAGACACAGAGCCCCATAATCCGTGGTGAGCATTAAAGTCACCCAGAACAAGGAAAGGTGGTTCTATCTTAGAAAGCATTGCTTGAAGAAATGATTTAGAGGGTTTATTAGAAGGGGATATATACAGGGAAAGGATTGTAGTGCCAAAAACCTTAGCGGCCGTCACCTGAAAAGGGCAACCGGCTGGCTTAACATCTACTGGGGAAAAGGGTAAGGATGTTTTAATGAGAAGAGCGGAGCCACCCTTCCCATCTTGGCGGTCGTCACGAAGACAGTGGAATCCTCGAACTCTGAAATGAGAATCCGGTTCAAGCCACGTCTCAGAGACGGCAGCTACTGCAATGGAGAGTGAGTTTAATGTGTGTAAGATGTCTACTGATTTGTTTCGGAGACTATGGCAATTCCACTGAAGAATCCTCGTCAGAGGGGCCATTTCTAGAGGTATTTATAATCTGTACAATCTGTTTGGCAACGTGGGACGGTATTTGTATATTGTTTTTATTTAAAGTCTGAAGGATGTGTAAAAATGACGTGATAAGTGTAGAATTAAGATCGTTAATGTTATGTGGGTCTGCGTTGACAGGTGACTTGGGTATTGTTCTATCAGAGTTGGGAGGGAGTTGTCCATTGGGGAACCATAACAAGGATTCGTGACTAGTGGCATTCTTTTTTGGGAGAACTCGGGGTTTACTGAACTTTAAAACTGTTTTCTTCGTTGATGAAGAAGAAGATTGATGAGGGGAGGAAATATTTTTGGATGCAGTTTCAGAATAAGAAATGACAGCCTTATTGAACATTTTGGATGCTTCCGCATACGAAATGTTCTTTACAGCCATTGTATGTTTGATGTTGCGTTGCCTTGACATTTCAGGGCAAATTTTGCTGGTCGACAAGTGGTTTCCTGAGCAGTTTAAGCACTTATAATTTTCCTCCGTTGAATTACAGCTATCGCCACTATGAGACAAAGTGCACTTATAGCATCGAGGTTCTGATCTGCAGAGGGTCTTCGTGTGTCCAAACCTACAGCACTTGTAGCACTGCACAGTTGAAAACACGTAGAGATCCACTGGTAGGGATACGTGGAACATGGTGACATTTTGAGGGAGATCTTTGGAGTCGAATGTGAGGACAACAGACTGAGAGGGTCTCCATTCTATGGCGTTTCCAGTGTTAAAACGATAATTTAGTCTGCGAGCTTTAATGACCTTTCCGTAACCCTGGGGAACCTTAATGTTCTCCAAGATGTCCTCTGTCGTCCAGTGTGGAGGAATCCCCTTAGTGACTCCAAGTTTAGTAACCTGGTAAGAAGGAATGAATACGTTATAGGAGTTTTCCTTGGCAACCGCTGATTTAACAAAATTATTGGCTTCAGCCGCTGTCTTAAACTCGACGGAAAGACGGTTACGACCAACCGACTTAACTCCATTCCAGACAGGACTGATTTTATTTTTGTGGAGAAAGTGACCAAAGTCAATGTCATACAATGTTGTTGGACCTCCTTCCTTTGAAATTTTAGTGACATGTGTGATGTATGGAGGCCTGTCTAAATTGTTGTAAATTCGTGAGGGTGTAGGGGCTGGTGTCGGTATGGGGACAGGAGTAGTTGGACTAGCAATTGGCGTTGTGATCGACGAGTTGAGTGGCTGGATAGATGGGGTCTGCTGATTGGACGGAAGAATACCATTGTCTACAAAGCTTCTATTTTTATCAAGGGTAGGAATTTTGTGGGGTACTTTTTCGGAATCTGTACTGGAATTTCGCACAAGCTTTAAATTTTTCCTTTTTTTAGTCGTTACTGTGATGAAGTCTGAGGGTTCTGGAATATCGGTGGCAACCGTTTCCATTGAGCCCACCGAGGAGTCTGAAAAAGAGCCATCGTTGATTTCGTCCGGGGGATCAGGAGGTTTAGCCCGTTCCATCTCTATACTAATATTTTTAACCTACCTACATCAAGTATTTAACAATACTTACCGACAAACAGATAAAAACAACACAATATTTAACAATTAACACAAATATAGTTACACAAACTAAATTACAAAAGAATAAATTACTAAATGGGTTAAAATAACTAATATGTTTGATTTGGTTTGATTTATGTGGTGATGAGACACTCCGACCTAGCTGTCACTTCCCAGCAAAAATTTCGAATCATCAACGACTGGTTCGATCCACTCGTTGTTCGGGCGGAATGACTTCTGACGTTTGGCGTATGTAAGTATATACCTTCGACTATACTCAAGAATAAGAGTGTCGACCAATGAATGTACTTTCAACGGCGATTGCGAGTGGCCTAAATTGGAGAATCAGTACCCAGATGCGAGTTATTAGTTTGGAGAGCAATGTGTTCAAAGTACCATAAGATTCAGGATCGGCCCTGAGCCAAACGGCGCCTAGCGCGAGTAAAATTTTGACTCCCCCTGTCAAAACCAGTAGACGCCAATGTAAGTGATCACTGTAATCAAAAATATTCCTGACGATTTGTATTTTTGTATTGCGCCGTTTTTGTGAAAACAATCGAAGGGAAATGTGTTCAGATTGTTAGGTGACAGTGTCAGGTCTTGCGCTTTGTGGCCTTGATAATTCGGCGCCCGGAGCGGACTGCTCCAATTGCGCCCGTGTAGGGCCGGTCTGACTATGTTGTAAGTTGTAGGCATACAGTTAACAGCATATATTAGATGCATATCTATTCCAAAATGGATTAATTAGTCCGGAACACAACCGATCACATGGTAGAAAAATTCCCGATTCTTCAGTTTCCTATAGGCACATTTATGCTGATACTATCGATTATCTGAATAACCTCAGCACTTTAATCACCATCAAGAAGAAGTAAGTTTCACTACAATAATACATTATTATATTACAATAAGACTAGTAAAATCAAAACCTCGAAAACTTTTTCCAATCAACTTATTTCCCTCCATTTCCTGCATGCTTCATGAAAAAATGTTTGATGAAAAATCCGCTAGAGGCGCCCTCACACAGATGAAGTACCTACCCCTCATCGAGTAGGAACTGTATCAAATTAAGTCGAAATACAGTACCTACCCAAAGTAGCTACCTAATCAGGGTAATGGACACACTCCCCTTAGTTATTATAACTTCTATACAACGTTATGCAATCCATTTGGATATTTATAAATCCGGAGATTTAATTAAATACTTACTTATTAATAACTTAACACGTCATAAAGTTTGAACAGATGCGAAAATTAAAGTAAAATACATTTTAGGTAGATGCCTACGTATATATATTTTTCAATATGAATGCCGCACAAAAGTTACGATAATTATTACTCCCTGCCTTACCACTGCCCGGAGCGAGTGAAGCTATGGCATCCCCTATCATCGGAGTATTCGGCAGGCATCTCTGAAAAAAAATACATACCTGAAATAAAAAAAAATTAAATACCTGAAAAAAACCCTTGACTCTGTGCAGAAATGGGCGGTCCGTTTGATAGATTCCCCAAACTTAACAAACGGACTGCAATCTTTAGAGCACAGGCGTCAGGTAGGTATGCTGTCCTTGTTCTATCGGTATTACAATGGAAGATGCTCTGAGGAACTAGCGTCATTGATCCCTTCGGCACCGGTGCGTAGTCGGGATACACGCCAAACGCGCGCCCAACATTTGTACACGGTTGACATTTGTCACATGAGAACGGGTCGCTTCTACGATTCGTTCTTAAGTTCAACAGCTCGGCTGTGGAACGAACTGCCGGCCTCTGTGTTTCCTCCCTCCTACAACATGGGACTCTTCAAGACCCATGTTCACTCCTTCCTCTCCACAAAAAGACCCCCCACACAGCATCCTCAAAGATGACATAGGCCCTGAGGGAAATTATTTTCTTCAGGGCCTCCTGTGTGGAGTTAATATTAAAAAAAAGTATGTTGTGAGACCGTATAGAGTGGGAAAGGGAGGGAGATGATGTAGATGGAGGTTGAGAAGTGCCTGGCTATTCAGGTCTGGTCACCAAACACGGATAAAGCCATTTCATACGTTTCGATAGCAAATGGTGGAATTTTACCAGAGCAATACTGAAAGAAGGTGTCTATCACGCGGAGAAAACTTACTGATGTAAAATACTGCAAATTTATTCAAAATCTCTTCAAATTATTGATATTTCTGTTAAAAATGGGACTGCAGGCCCTTTCCGGGTGAATTGATAGGTTTCATGATAAACTTTATGTAAAAAAGGAATGTATTTTCGCATTTCGTCATTATATAAGAACTGGGTAAATGCAGCTGGATTAACACGTGTTCCGATATGTTCGGAAAGTACTGTCATTTTATTAGGAAGCGGCTTGCTGTCGCGTTTTCACCAGGATTTCAACAAATCAGCAATACTCGTTTTTCTCCGTGCACTCACAACTGGATAGGATTTGAATTGAAAACCACGGAACGTTAGGTACCTAAAATCTATAATACAAACCTAGGTACAGCCTTAAAATTTTTTTTCAGATAACTTGATAGAATCGAAGCTCCACAGATCATTATGAAAGATTATTAGATGAAAATAATTTGCATTGAATTTTCAAATTTCAAACAAAAATCTGTGCAAAGTGCATGACTTCACAGCTCGCCGTTGGGAACTTCTGCTGCTATCAGCCTAACAGATTCGTGTCACACATATCGGTGCAGTAGCTACCTCTTTTACAGTTTTTTTGTAATCCTATCCGCTTTTTCCTAAATGTTAATGTTTTGTTGGTTTGATGTCCATAAGTCAAAAATTATATATGTTTCTGGTTTCATTAATTATATATTATTACAGTTTAATTGAGAAATTTAACATTTTCACATAGATTGACGTAGCATTATTTTTATTACAAATTATTAAATATTGTACTATACCACACTGTGCAAATAAAATCAATCATTGCCAACATCAAAGCATTTTCATTCAAACAAATTAAAATTAGTAATGTTGTGTTTATTTAAAGCAGTCAAAAATAATTTTCAGGGATATCCGTTTTTCCGACAATTTATCCACCTGTCGGCAATTTTCGGAAGCTTCATTAAAACGAAAGAAAACAATAAAAAATAAAAACCAAACCGAACCTCTCGCCAGAGTGTAAAACTAGGTACCAAATTTATATCGAAATAAACTCAACAATAATAAAAAATAATGCTCGTATTATGATAATGTTATTTCAAAAGTTTGTCGGCAATAATAGACCCCAGCCATTTTTATTTCTCTTCTTTTCAAATGTGTAAAGTTGTCAGAGTTCTACAAGATGAGAGAAAGGGAAGAAAAATCGATGAACAGACTACGCACTCCTTATTTTCCTCCCCTTTATAAACACGATAATATTTTTTCTACAAACAACTTAGCCTGAAACATCTTTCATTTGAAAGGGGCGTGTTTTTTATTTACCTACCCTAGACAGCGAAAATATTTAATTGGCGGCAATCATATAATTTTGTAGCCTTAAAAAGATGAATTTAAAAATAAATTCGTTCCATTTTTCAATGTGCGCGCCATTTCTATTCATTTCCATATAGCATACTCATATTATTTAAAAAATTGACTGATGTAATCGACATTTTAAATTGGATACACTGTCAATAGCATTTAAACTGAATTAGATTGATTGTTTAATTGATCTGAATATCGCAAATTGGCTTTTTGACGAGCAGATAGCTGCTATATTGTGCAACCGCGAAAAGCGCCTTGCCTAAAATGGTCACTTCTTCAATGGTGTTACGCCCACGCCGAACTGTATTGTAAAATATGTAAATATTCGGTAATGGCCGTTGTATCGACCGCTATTTGGTCTCGTTCGGATGGTAGAATGTCCCGAAAGGAAGTGTATTGCGTTTTTCAAGGCGTCACAGGACATTACCTCACTTTTTTCGAGATAGTAAAAAGATTTTTTCACCACAATATCCTTTCGATAAACGGACGTGCATGTACTGGAATCAGCCGGTATTACACGGGCTAAAAAATTGATAACTAAACCTATTTTTTTGTTTCCATCACTAATTGAAAAAGTCTAATATACATTACTATCTTGCATCACAAAGTTAGGGGTTTCAAAAATAAAATAGACGAATGAGAAAAATATATTATGTTAAACTGGAATAGTCGATGCTTTGCGTCTTCACTAAGTAGGTATAGGGATAAGAAACACGAATTGAGTTTTTTTTTAAATTTTATTTATGCCTTTATTACAATTTGAAAGAAGGAATTTAATGTTTTCTTCTGTTCAGATCTCCCAATAAATGTGAATTTGTCGTTTCAAACAACGAGAAAATGGGTCTGAAGAGTTTAAAACCCGTTATACCACAATCATATAATAATATACGCCTATTGTCTTTCGGCAGTGTAAAAACAGAAGTGCGATATATCGCTAGATGGATTAAAAATGAGTTAAATTAATGTATATATGATGATTATTTATAAAATTAGTTCAACACAATGAATTTAATGCAAAAAAGTTCTAGTATACGCATATAAATAAATAACAAAATAAATTATAAATAAAAAAGGGGCCTAAAACTCAGATACCGTTTTTCAAAACTAATATTTATCAACTGAACAGATAATCCCAAGAAAGAAAACTGTTGTCTTCAATTTAAATTTTTTTTATCTCCAGATAGGCCAATGAAGTAGATTTTCTGTCCAAGAAATAATTTCGATATTTGAAAAAGTTTGGTCAATTCACCCGAAGAGAATAGGAAATTGACATAACTTTGGGCACATCAGATTCACCCCATCTATCGGTATATCACATGTCACTTCAGTGCATGTTTCTAAATATTGTTATGGCAGAGTTGATTCAGTATTTATCAAAACCTTTGTACTAATTTTATGTTTTCCACGGTTTGCCTCATAAGGTCAAACGACTACATTCTCATGTTATCAAAAAAGGTAATAAACTAATTAACCGTCTCTCCGTTTTCCGGCAGGGGTAGGGGGAGAGGATAGACCGCCACACAATGTGTATAGACACGGCACACCCTCATTGCTTCATTCAATTTCTTATATCAACCTTTGTATTCTGTTATTCTTACTTTTGATTCTTTTTGATCAATTGAATATTTTATTGAGTATTTGATTCGCTTAATCGTGCCACGTTTTCCTCGGGCGTCCCGACTTCTTCTACTTACACTCCTAAAGATAATTCTTTACACTCCTTTCATAGTTCATCCACTCTACATGCCCAAACCATTTAAGCGTCACTTTCTTAATCTTAACTATTCCGCTTGCCCCAGCCCTACATTCATTTCTGATCTCCTCATTTTTAACACACAATTATTTTAAAAGATAATTAGTTAAAAAGCGTTAATAATTTGGTCCACATGTTATCGATAACTTAAGAATCATTGCCGTAAAATAAAACCATGAATGACATTCATAACATCTTTCAACTTTTTATCAAAAAAACAAGGCAATAAAGATTAGAGCGTGTGATACGGGCTTGGTGAAAAGCTTCCGGTGTTGTCCCGCCAGATGTCTCCGCCGGCGCAGTTTTGTTAGTAACCGAGGAATGGGCGTGTAGTGAGAGCTAGTGTCAAAGAATAAATGTTTTTTCGCCAAATATTTCGCTGATGGCGAAAACAAACGGTGAGTGAATATCATTATTAGTGTCATCTATCCGTGTGCAATTTCTCGAGTCGTTATTCCCGCCGGCTGGTTCTCCAGAGGCTCCTAAAGATACATCTGCCCGTTTCAGTGGGATGTGTCAGCCATCTTGTAATTATTCTAAGCAAAATTCTGCCTTTATGTTATCGATTTAGGAAGCTCCCTTTCATTTTCTTCCCTCGGGGCAATCCTAACACCATGATCGATCGTGGTGCACCCCCATGTAGGGCTTCCATAAATTAGCAAGACGCTAAAACGCCTCCAAAGACAACACTTGACAGCTAGCTAGGCTAGGGATATTCTTGCGTTCCAATAAGAAAATAACCCCAAATTCTACTTAGATGTCATCTTCTAAAACAAGATACTAACCTCTTATTGATTTTTGTGCAATTTCGCTTCGTTTTCTTGCCCTTTCGACCGCTTACAAGTTTGTTTTCGAGGCTTGTCCTTGCCATACTCCGTCCGGTCTGACATCAGTGTTTTTAAATAGAAATGTTCTGATTCACGGATTACGAATGGTAATTTCTCAGTAATAATATTGCATCGATTGGCAAAATATCTTCTGTAATAAAAACGCCATAGTATCACCTTTCGGCCCGGATTATACCATCATCAAACGAAAACAAACTATGCATCACGTTTATAATACACATATTTACTAAGTAATACACTATCTATAAAGAGTAACATTATTGTGTAAATATTTCTAAACAGTGTAGTTTTTTATCAGTGGAATACAAAGATAAAAGTTGTGTGTATGCGAGATAGTGAAAAAGATGCTACCGTATTTGCATAAATTACTAAAAGCTGTAATTAATTAAAATAGTTTGCTATTGTACCTACATATGATCGCATATTTACACACTGTGCAATACAATAAATCAGTATTTTGTTATAAAAACATACCTACCTAACATGCTCCTAAACATACGTACTATGAAATTTATTCAAATAAAAAACATTATCGATTTAGTATAGGTGCCTACCTAGAAATGCTCCTCAATATTTGCATTACATTTGATTAGGGACCTACCTAGATATGCTTCCATATTTGCTTACCAACGATAAAAAAATTATAAATACCAACGTACATATTCAAATATAAAAAGTGTACCTGTCTATGTAAGTACTAATTATCCGATAATACAGGCCTTGCCTTTTTTAGTTTGAGGAAGGAAAAATAAAATTTACGTGATTCAGTTTATTGATTTTGTGTTGCACCAGCGCAGACCCCTGAAAATTCACGGGATATTATAATTTTAAGTATTTATAAAAAAATAACAATCAGACGACAATCCGTTCCAATTTTGAAAATTACACTTAAATTCAAAGAAAATCTAGAGAGAGGCCATTGAACCGGAGTTACAGTCACAATCGAAAATACTATTTTTATTTTTTCAAAATAGACTTGAGTGTGTAATTCCAATTAACTCCGAATAGTTTTTTAACAAATTAATATTATACCGCACACTAGTTTCAACTGCTCGAAGACATTGGAACTATGACAACCCCGTTTGTGGAATTAAGGGGAGGGGGAGAGGAAGATTAAGAGGAAGCTACAAGCCAAAAATGTGTATATTCTTGGTATCCCTTATATCGTAGGTAATAGGCATTAAAATCGCTTGACAAACGGAGTCTAGAAACGTTCTGTTCTGGTCACTTAAGAGGAACGGCTGCGCGACCTTTTTCATACAAAACTTAAATTTGGAATGGAGGCCAAAAAAATACACAGCTAAACTGAATTTTTTTAATAATATATAGTCATTAAAGAATTCAATTTTTCATGATTTTAGATGCATATTTGGATTTTTTGAGTAAATTGTAGTTATTATAAAAATATTTTGCCCTACCTTCTATGTTATAATGAAATATAAAAAAATAACAATAAAGCATAGTATAAAGGTGTTTTTTTCCGGTAGAAAACTATATTTATTTACGACGAATTTGTTTTCCAATGTAAATCGGTCGTTTGTGATTTAAATTTATGTCCATCCAAATGCTTCTTTTAATTAATCATTTTAATTTTTTTATTTCATATTTGTGCAGAAGATATAATTTCCAAAGTTGGCTCCAAAATCTTGACAATTTTTATTCTTTAATGGCCTATATTTTATAAGGTAACCGGATAAATCATCACAATGATAATTCTTCACATCTTTAAAAAGTTATATAAAGTCATGGAAAGTGATGAAACAAAAACTTTATTAACTTGGTTAAGTAGGTTAGGTTGGGTTAATTTTTTTTATTTTTTTCATCGTTTTTAATGACTTTATATCACATTTTAAGAGTGTGTTGAATTGTCACTGTGTTATCATGGAACCATATAAACCTTCCGGAAGAAATTCTCTAAATGATAGTGAAAATCCTATCACAATCCGTTTCGTAGTTTAGAAGAACTAAGCGCACAAACAGACAGACACGGATTAGGACTTTGTTTTACTATTTAGAGATACACAAAGCTCATATCAGTAATAATCCTGTACCTTTGGTTTAAAAAAAAATAATAATTTCTAAATATTGAAGACAATATTAGTGATTTCTAAACGAAAATCTGAAACAGAAAAATCAGAAAAGGAAACGGTCACATCTGGGACACGAACCCAGGACCCTTGTCTTTCCGTGACAGTGCTCTACCAACTGAGCTAATGGGACCCTATTCCCCTCGGTCACTTTTAACTGTATCATACTTCTAATAAGAACTACTAACATTGTCTTCATTTTTTCATCGCACATTTTTATTAGCAACTATCTTTATGTATGATCGCAAGATTCAACCCGAACTAAATGCAATCCAGACAGCGTCTTTTTAGATAAACCTATCTTATTTTTTGTTGCCAATAAAAATGTGCGATGAAAAAATGAAGACAATGTTAGCAGTTCTTATTCGAAGTATGATACAGTTAAAAGTGACCGAGGGGAATAGGGTCCCATTAGCTCAGTTGGTAGAGCACTGTCACGGAAAGACAAGGGTCCTGGGTTCGCGTCCCAGATGTGACCGTTTCCTTTTCCGATTTTTCTGTTTCAGATTTTCGTTTAGAAATCACTAATATTGTCTTCAATATTTAAATATTACAATTTGAGGTTTTACTCAATAAAGTTATTCCGAAAAATAAATAATAATTTCATTTGGTTGGGTATTTTGGCCCCAAATCTAAACGTAAGTTTTGTATGAAAAAGGCCTCGTAGAGACGTTCGTATTAACATTGCTAAAACCATTTCAAGTAACGTTTAGATTCTGAATATCGGTTTTCTCAATAGGGCGATACTGAGAGTAATTCGTTTCTCATCTGTTTTTTTTTTAAACAATCCACCTTCCATATTATGCTTGAGATTAAATTGGATACATTCACCAGATGCATTTTAAGATAAACAAAATCTGTTACTGTTCATACAAAATATGGTTTTGTTTATTTTTAACGGTACTGGACGTGGAAATTCTCAAGTGTGGGCGTATAAAGTTGTTGCAATGTTAAAAAATGTATTCATAAATCACCGCTGACTTTTTTTGAGAATCTCAAATACGAACAAAAATCTGTTTATTGGATGTAAACAAAGATGCGAACATGTATGGAATGTTTCTTGGACTGTATTTTACACTTGACTTATTTTGTTTTTACGTTGGTAAAAAGTTGTCCAAAGAATCGAGACTAGCATTCCACAGTGGAGTGTTGCTACCAACCCTGATTTTTAAGAGACCAGCTGCTCCTAACCTGATTGGGGTATGTTGGGAGGTTGAAGGTAGTAGGGAGGGAATGGAGAAGGGGAAAAGGAAGTACCTGGATATTCAGATCTGGTCACCAAACACGCCCAAAGCTATTTCAAGCAACGTTTTAATTCTGAATGGTAATATCACACCATGGCGATGTTTAGAGTATCTCCCACTGATTTATGGCAGTGGGGCGTGGAACTTACAGAGGAAGAATAAGAGTCGGCTGAACGCCGTTGAAATGAGATCCCTGAGGCGTACACGTGTGGTAAAATCATGTTTTACCGTCTTACTAATGTAATGTGGAGATCCGGAAAAAATATAAAATTAAAGAAAACATAGTAAACAAAATTAAGAAAGGGGCGCTTACACGGTTTACAGCATGTTGATGAAAACATGGCACAACCAAGTGAATCAAATACTAGAGTCATTTCAATAGTCTGAATAACAGAAAAATACGTAAGGGACGATACATGAATGTGAATGAAGCAAGAAGTGTGCGCTGATACAGTTGAGTGGCATTCTATACTATCTGCCTATCCCTGCGGTGAAACGCAGTGATGGTTAATTAGGAACGAATGGATACATCACATACGAGCATTATTGTGAAATAAATCACATGATAGGGCATTCTAGATGTATTCACATCACTGTACATATGAATAAGCACGACTTATCTCTAATTATACCGTGAAATGTTTACCTTTTGTTTTAACATTATTGAAAAAAAGCGACCAAATTACTATTTCATGGTTCGCACTTGTGATGTTCTCCTAAACATTACGTTATATCCTATATCTGACATAACTAACAAAACCTACTTACTTACAACGTTGTACACATAAAATCATAAAAAAATAATATGTTGTATTATTGTACAGTAAGTCTTCGCCCTTGTTGAAGACCACCTTTCAGAATGGAAACATTCCTACAAATGGCTTTAGCCGTGTTTAGTGACCGGATCTGAATAGCCCGGTATTTTCCAACCTTTCTCTTACCTATCTCATTCCTATCCCCACTTCCTTCAGCAACACATACAAAATGTTTCTCGAGAAAGCTTGCTCATCGATTGATAAAAAAATATGGGAAATAATTTAAGGTAATGTTAGTATTATAGATTGGTTAAAATTAAGTAATGTAATCCGGTGGTAATAGCTCAATTGATAGAGATCCCAGTTTTGGTAAAACTAGAGAATCTGGTGATAACATCGATAACTTTACAATACCGGATCGATAGGCGTAAATGCTAATGATTTTTTTTTTTTTTTTTTTATATTAACTCCACACAGGAGGCCCTGAAGAAAATAATTTCCCTCAGGGCCTATGTCATCTTTAGGGATGCTGTGTGGAGGGTCTTTTTGTGGAGAGGAAGGAGTGAACATGGGTCTTGAAGAGTCCCATGTTGTAGGAGGGAGGAAACACAGAGGCCGGCAGTTCGTTCCACAGCCGAGCTGTTCAACTTAAGAACGAATCGTAGAAGCGACCCGTTCTCATGTGACAAATGTCAACCGTCATTTTTATACCGATTTCCCGAGCACGGTCACGCTGATGATAGCCAAACCGATATTGTCATCAATCGTTGACCGTGATCGCAAATATCGCAAACTGACTGTAGATGGCGGATTTCGTCAGTATCGTTACCTATTTTTTTGTGTGTATTATCACTTTCATATTGTCATTAGAGATTTTTCAGCTTCAACAAGTTAATACTAAATACATTGAATTTATTCCTAGTTGTAATACTTTTTACATTGTTATGTGACGTTATATTAATTTATAAGTGACCGAACGATGTTTGCTCGCCTAGCGGAAGTATTACAAAGTAAAAATAAAACTCTGTGGTGTTATTTTGGCGTCCAGGTATTTAACTTGTGACACTGACGCCATTACCGACCGCATCGTAAAAATACCATCAATTCATTAGCAGTTCTCGTCGCGGAAGGTTGTTCACTGTTTTTACCCATTAAAATGTTTATTTTTATATTTAATTAAATAATTACGTTGACGGTGCTTGACACTGGCTACCTGAGTACATCAATGCGAGCGACCAAATAAATTCACGTAGTAATATTGCAAAATGAATGGTGTCTTTTTATAACAAAAGAAATACTTATATTCACGAATTATACTTTCAGGCGAAGCTTAATGCCAAATCACTACTTTGATTAATGTTTATAACGAATTGGTGTACATTATGAATACCAAAAAATATGCTTTAGATAAATTGAAGGTTTTCCTATCGCTTCGCTTGAGTAGGATACAAATAAATAAATAAATTACTCAATAAAAAATATAAATGTAAACTACTAAAAAATATTTTTTTTCAATAGAAAAAATATAGTATTATAGCTAAGATTATCTGTGACAGTTTTTCACTTGATCAACTTTTTTGCTTTCTTATAAAATTATTTACAAAATAAATATAAACCAGTTTTTTGCTTGAAATAGAACGTTTCTAGAGTCCGTTTGTCAAGCGATTTTATTGCCTATTACCTACGATATAAGGTATACCAAGAATATACACATTTTTGGCTTGTAGCTTCCTCTTCAGGCCTCTTCCACATTGACTGTTATATTTCTTAAAGATGCTGTCAGAAAGTCAAAGAATTTGTGTGTATTTTCAAAATTATTTTAAAATTATTTACAAAATAAATATAAACCAGTTTTTTGCTTGAAATAGAACGTTTCTAGAGTCCGTTTGTCAAGCGATTTTATTGCCTATTACCTACGATATAAGGTATACCAAGAATATACACATTTTTGGCTTGTAGCTTCCTCTTCAGGCCTCTTCCACATTGACTGTTATATTTCTTAAAGATGCTGTCAGAAAGTCAAAGAATTTGTGTGTATTTTCGCTTCTATTGAGAAAACCAAATAAGTGGAATATTTCTCAACGTATCTGAAAACTAAAAATTGTTTTTGAAAGGTGATGACATACGATTTCAAATTTTATTATCAGAAATAAAAATAACATTTTGAAATCACACATAAATAGTTTTTAAAAATGGCTCTTTTTACGTTTTTTAAGGTGTGTTATAAACATTGTTGCCACCTTAGTTTTTTGTCGTTTCATATAAAAATAATTAATTAATTATTCATATTTTTTTCTCAAATTGCGGTCGGAACCTTTGGTTTCAGAGAGGTGTACATTTTAATTGTAATTAACATCAATATTTTAATATAAAGCTTGACATTTTATCTTTCTAACACCGATTAGTTCTAATTTTTAACTACGACGGTAAGGGAGACCATATTATGAGCTGTTCCGAAAAGCGAACAAATTGACTATACAGGTAATAGCTATTTGTTCCCAAAAGCGAACAAAAAAGCTGGAGGAGTTAACCTAATCATTGGTAATCTGACAATATTTGCAAAAGGTATTATAGTGGAAAAAAATACCATTATTATAGTGGAAAAATATTGTTTGTGCAATTATTGAGTACTAATTAGAGCCTCAGCTGCCAGCCGATCACAGACCTTAATAAATACATTTCTCTCACGGACTATATCATATTTGGGGATGCTGTGTGGAAGGGTCTTTTCGAGAAAGGGAAGGAGCGTATGAGGAATAAAATACAGATACCAGTAAATCATTCGATAGTCCTGTTGTTGAACACAAGAACGATTCGTAACATAATGTCAACCGTGTACAAATGTTGGGCACGCGTTTGGCGTGCTTACTGTGCACCGTTGCCGAAGAGATCAATGGTGCTAGTTCCTCAAAGCATTTTCCAAGGAAATGCTGGTAGAACAGGGTGTGAATATAATGAATTTCCATCTGACTTCTGTGCTCCAAACATTGCGATCCGTGTATTTAAGAGCCGCCCGTGTCTGCATAGTCTTAATGGTTTTTTTCAGGTATTTTGGGCTCTAGGCCAGAGGTTCAGGTCAAATTCAACAGTGTGGCACGTTTGCCAATGGAATGTAAGCTAAAGGATCCCCACGTGCGGTCATAATAGATATATACCTTGTAACTGCTCACTCGACTATCGCCGTTTTCTTAAATAAAACCAGAGGTTTTCAAGGGTTGAAAATGTAAAATCCATTTTTATCTTACGGGCCGGAAAAAAAGGCAGCGGGCCAGATTTTGCCGAGCCCTGCTCTGAAACAAGCATCGAAAAATATAAGTTTTTGAAATGTGGATATAAAATGTCCCTAAAATAGTGTTACAAGCGAGAAACTAGTGAATCTACATCATATTTGGAGTTAAATTTTGTGGTAAAACTTTTTTCCGTCCGAAGATTGAATTGTCTAACCAAATTTATTAAAAATCTGTCGCCAAGGGGTTATTATCAGCTGTTTAATGTATTCCAAAATGGACCCGTCTCCAAATCTTTTTTAACCGCTTATTTGCCGAAAATAGACGTTTATAATATTATAGACGTTTCTTCAAAATACCCTGTACTAGACTGATGTTCTCATTGATTAGCTGGAAGAAATAGGATGTAACCTATAAGCTATACCATTTGTACTCTGTATTTTTGTGCAGTAAATGTTTTTTTGAATTTTGATCAAGCTCTTAGCATCTTAGATTTTTTACGTGAATACCGCACAAGACTCCTAACTGTCCCGAGCCAATGGGTCTATGTCATACATCATACCCAATTGCGGTATGTTGTGAGGTTTAGGGGTGTGGGAGAGAAATGAGATGGGGCAGAGGAAGGCAGGGAAGTACCTGTCTATTCAGATATGGTCACCAAACACAGCTAATACTATTTCAAGCAACGTTCCGATTCTAATCTTTCATCAGGGCAGAGCGGTACTGAGAGTATCCTACACAGCTGCTGCTGTTGTTTGTTTAGTTTGGTGAACCTCGTAGAAATGGCTACACAGCTGTCGCAAGAAACACTGATAAATAAATACATAATTTAATAACTAATGTATCGTATACAAAACGTCCCACGAGAACAAATTCCATTCTGGTTTTCTATAGAGCAACTCGTTTTGACCTTATAACCAAATAATAACATGTTGTTTATTTGAATACTTGCGAGAAATGACGACAGATGGTGTCATTCTCCCAATTTGCATGAGCACAAGTGCAGGCTTAGTCTAGGTGTGGTGACGTCACAGCAATGATCTTCAACGGCTTGGCATTACGTCACGCCTGGTCTCCAGTTGCCTGGCCGCCGCCAGGGCGTTACTCAACGCTTCCTTCTTCTCTGTGGCTGTTATTAAGCCACTATAAGGTGCGCCCACGTTGCTCTGAAGCTCAAATAGTCCGTATGTTGGGTGTGTTGTAATAGTCCACAACTGCTGATCCTGTACAAGTTAGGCAGCCACCTCTAAACTGGAAAATATCTTAACCATGTCAGAACCGGGCAATATGTTTTATGAATTCCCCTATTTAACGATCATGCTATCTCTTATTCCAGGGCCCAGTTGTTTCGCATAAATTCAAATGTAACATTGCCATCAAATGGACACTCGAATTTTTGTTTTTTGACATTTGAAAGGTTCCCGTTAAATGCCGATTTCAGCTTTTGAACGAATTGTGGTCAGCAGAAGAGGACAGGCATCAACGTTGTTAAGGCGAAGCTTAATGCTAAGGACGGGTTGTTTCGGAGAATTTGAACAATTCATCAAATTTCAACGTTCATTTTCGGGGTCTGTGAAAGTCCTATGCAAGTTCTGTTAATATATCATTATAGGTTATTGGCTTGACAGAACTGAAATAAAAACAGAACTTGAAAAAAACTGGAAAATGAACGTTGAAATTTGATGAATTGTTCAAATTCTCCGAAACAACCCGTCCTCAATCACTATTTTGATTAATATTTATGACGAATTGGTGTATAATATGAATACCAAAAAATATTCTTTAGACAAATTGAAGGTTTTCCTATCGTTTCGCTTGAGGAGAATACAAATAAAATAATAAATTACTCAATAAAAAATATAAATGTAAACTATTAATTTTTTTTATGAAAAATGTATGATTGCTTAAAGGAAACAACTTTAAAAAAATATAGTAATAGCTAAGATTATCTGTGACAGTTTCACTTGATTACATTTTTGCTTTCTTATAAAATTATTTACAAAATAAATAAAAACAAGTTTTGTGCTTGAAATCGAACGTTTCTAGACTCCGTTTGTCAAGCGATTTTAATGCCTATTACCTGCAATATAAGGTATACCAAGAATATCCACATTTTTGGCTTGTAGCTTCCTCTTAAGTTTGTCAGCTTATTACAATTTGATAGAAAGCTGAAACTCACCTAGAATCGGCGTACCGTTTAACGGGTACCCTTCAAATGTCAATAATACAAAACGGCGCTGAGTGACCATTTGATGACAATGTCGAGTTATGATAATATGAATTTCTGCGAGAAAAACTATGCCCAAGTATCGCCCTGGTAAAAAACCATTATTTAAAATAGAAACGTAGCTTGAAATGGTTTAAGCTGTATTTAGTGACCAGATCTGAATAGCCGTATACTTCCCAACCTTCCTCTTTCGCATCTCCTTCCCCACATCCCCCCTTCAGCCTCATAACGTCCACTTAGGAATACCAGGGTCATACTGGCTCAAGACAGTTTTGATACTTGAGTGGTAATCACATAAAAAATTAAGCTTTTTGCCGTCAGTCTGCAAATCTAAATAATTAAACCTATCTATTTTCCGTCCTTAAAAACACCCGCACCTGGATTCTTTTTTTCTCAACTTACCAGGAGAACATATTACACGATGTTAGCACACGGAGAAAAATTAGTATGGCTAATTTATTAAAAATCTCTTCACAGTGTAAGTAATCCGGTTAAAAATGGGATTGCTGCATAGACATATGAATATTAGTAGACCTGCCCTAAGTGATTAAAAGCGTATTATCCCCACTCCCCATACCGGTTCCATTGGAGCCGGCTGGGCTCGCGTATGGCCTCAAGTGAAATTTGAAAACGTGACGTCATCATTCTTGTGCGAACTATGGTCGAGGCATCATCGGTTCATTTTACGAAATAACACGGCAAAATGTTGACTTGTGATATGAAAACTTGTAAAAATAGATGTGAAAAAGAGAATAAACCCAATTGTCGTATTAAATTCCATAAGTAAGCATTATTTTACTTTATTTTAAGCTTATTCACACCGTATTATATGGATCAGTTTTAGAAACATATACTATCACATCACGATGTAGCGATTCTCAAGTGTGCTCATCGTTGTTTACTGGGGTAAGTAAATTATGAAACATTTGTAAAAGTGTCTTAACTAAATACTCTGAAACTAACTACGACTCTGCAAACAGAAGAAATTTACTTTGCCGAATTTGGACTTCGCAAATTAGTTCATAACGTGGCGAGTAATTTGCGCTCCCATGTAAAAATGTCTATTCATTCAAATGCAGATTTTACTTTTAAGAACTAAATGGTGATATTATAATGCGAGATGCCTATTTACTGTCAGATTGATTTATTGACGAATCACAGTCAGCTTAACCCCCTTCGTTCTTCAACAGTTGATTTTACCCCTCGCCATTATCTTCTCGTCTATTAATTCCTATGTCTGTGGATTGCTGGCTTTTTTTTTATTACTTTTAGAAAATTCCTAAACGTGCGTATAAACGGGACAAAATACGGAAAAGGAACAAAGCAACCGCAAGCGGCGTTTGCAATTGCTTCGTTCCTTTCCTACAATTCGCGGCTCAGCTCGCGGAAATTTTGTCCTAATATATAATAATATATATGATGAAGACATGCGAAAATATCAGGATTTTTATGAACACGTGTTCTGAAATCGTGTTTACCAGAAAACCTATCAATTCATTCGTTAAGGGCCTGCAATCCCGTTTTCCACCTGATTACGAATAATTTGAATCAATACTCATTTTTCTCCGTGCGGCTACGGTTTTCCTAGGGCAGGCGGACTAACGCTGTAACAGCGCGGATATAATACTCGTATGTACTGTGTTTAGTTGAAACTCTCGTCTTGCGGAAACCAAAATAAAGCGTTGACATGATGTGTCGAACCGTATTACACAGACGTCCTATTTATACCACAAATATAACAGATTCAACTAGTCAATTCTGGTCTGAACCAGGAACTGTGCAGAATATTGTTGACGACAGCAAAACATTTGCAAAATTAATTTTATTTATTAAATGACCCACCAAACTATGTGTACACCCCATAGATATATGAATATTAGTAGACCTGCCCTAAGTGATTAAAAGCGTATTATCCCCACTCCCCATACCGGTTCCATTGGAGCCGGCTGTGCTCGCGTATGGCCTCAAGTGAAATTTGAAAACGTGACGTCATCATTCTTGTGCGAACTATGGTCGAGGCATCATCGGTTCATTTTACGAAATAACACGGCAAAATGTTGACTTGTACTATGAAAACTTTAAAAATAGATGTGAAAAAGAGAATAAACCCAATTGTCGTATTACATTCCATATATAAGCATTATTTTACTTTATTTTAAGCATATTCACATCGTATAATATGAATCAGTTGTTACTATCACATCGAGAAACGTCTGGACGCGAAACACAAAGCTGGTTGGTTGCTGGGAAGTAAATTATGAACATTTATAAAAGTGTCTTAACTAAATACTTAAACGAAATATTCGACTCTGAAAAAAGAACCGAATTTTTTTGCCGAATTTGGACTTCGCAAATTTGTTCATAACGTGGCGAGTAATTTGCGCTCCCATGTAAAAATGTCTATTCATTCAAAAGCAGATTTTACTTTGAAGTAAATGGTGATATTATATTGCGAGATGCCTATTTACTGTCAGATTGATTTATTGACGAATCACAGTCAGCCTTACGCCCTTCGTTCTTCAACAGTTGATTTTACCCCTCGCCATTATCTTCTCGTCTATTAATTCCTATGTCTGTGGTACACCCGTATTATTGTGACAGAGCACACTGATAAAAATATGAATTTTCATTTCATTATAAATGATAATAATAATAACAGAATGTATGCAGGAATAGTGCAATGCAATGCATTCTTTATTTTGAAATAATATATAAAATAGTTAGAAAAATAAAAATAATATAGATAGGTACAAAAAATGCGGAATTTAAGTCAGTAAAGAAAAAATCAAAAATGTGTGTAAGCAGCCATTTATTGGAGGATATTTGGACATCTCCCGTCTCCTGTCGGGCCATTAGAGGAGACTCCATCCAGGCAACCATGGCACTGATGATTGTGTTATTTGATTGGCGTAGTCTGTGCCATAAGCTTCCCATGTGGTGGCGGAGAAGCGCTCTGAAAGAGTGTTCTCGTCCCTACAGGAACATTTCCGTAGCGCTGCAGTATCTTGGCAGGCGGAATAGTTGGCGATAAGGATTATTGTAAGCGACTTTTAGCTTATGCCATTGGGATGCAGTGTAATCCACCCACAGTTCTGATGTGTACAACCAAGTGCATAATGCGTCGAAAAGTATATTTTTCACGTTTGTACTGCAAACGTGAAAACGTCTTGACACCATACCTGCTCTAACGTGTATTTTTTTATTTTCTTTTTTTATTTATCGTTTCTTTACATTGTATCTTTTTTTAAGTTATAATTTTTAACCTCACTAGGACAAGCCTGTGTTGAGGTTAATAATTTTACAAAATATTTAAAAAAATAGTACTAGTAATTATGTGTGTAGTTGTTCAATTGTTGGTGGCTGGGGGATTTGGGTGCATGGGTGTTGTTGGTAGGTAAGCCCGGAGATGCCATGTTGAACAGCATCAGTCCAAGTAATCTGCTTCCCCAAGTTGAGTTGTAACATAACGGATCTGTAACAAGATGTGTGGATCATTCTTCGTGTTTTACATCTATAGTTTTGGTGTATTTACACATTAACCATGGTGCATTGGTTAGATTTCCCAACCTAGACACACCTGCGATCGGATGGCAAAACCTGATGAGTTCAAATCGAAGCAGCAGTGAGTATCCTTTTGGCTTGTGACCGACGGATCCGCTCGATTTTGATCATAATTAAATTTAACAAACTGGAGTCTTCATTCTTAGACGAGGAGCATCTTCCGATCCTCCACTACGATTAACAATGCGATTCTAGAACTGACAAGAAGATTATTTGTTGCATTTCAAGCGGAGGAGTTGCTACCACCAACTGTATTCACCACGCTGCAATCGAATCACGTTCCATACTGAAGCAAGCCTGTTTTTAACAGTTTAATTTAGGATGCAATTTTGGTTGAATTCTAGTGGACACCAAAATGCTTTGCTATTGATGACCTCTTCACGAAGCGTAGGTAGTGCATAGTTGATACTGATCACAGCCATCGCAAAAATAGCTGTGTATGATGTTGTAATATTGTTGAAGGCGCAACTGGCATTATATCTAACTTGCACATAAAAACCCACGGCTTCAACATGTCTACTCCTAGGCCTCAGACAGGCTAGTGAAGTTGATTATCTGCTCAAAAAAGAATCTTCTCCAAGATGAAAATGGTTACACACCTACCTATAGGTTAATTAATATCTCTTATAATATTAATTATTATTAGCTGACTTTTACCGGGCGTTGCTGGGGGGTTATCCTTAAGACATATACATATACCACCGTGGACTTTTCTGTAGGCCTTTTTAAGATATACAATTCCGTAGTACATTATTTTGATGTATCACACAAGGTTTGACCAGCGTTAACAATGTAGTGCCCGAACAAATATTTTTACGTCTTGATTACAAAACATCGACTTTTCTCTACTTTCTATAAATATAACATGAATGTATTATATATGTAAACCTTTCGGAAAAAAATCTCTAAATGATAGTGAAAACCCTATCAAAATCCGTTGCGTAGTTTAGATGAACTAAGCGCACAAACAGACAGACGCGGACTTTATTTTATACTATTTAGAGATGTGCTACACAAGTGATTTTTAGTGAAGATGTCGGTTATGAAAGTGTTATAAGAAATAATGCCACAGTTCTACTGGCTCTCAGCTGTTGTAACTCTGTGCGGTATAATCTGATTGTATTATTCAGTTTAGGATTGTTGTAAACAGAAGTGGTGCCCTCTGTTATTTTAAAAATAAAGTTTTCCGCGGTCAACAATTACCCAACATGAAAAATTTGCTGGTAACTAATTACTATCTTAATTACATATAGACTTTAACAAAAAATTCGTGAATATGTTACGAAAATTACAAGCTCTTTGTCCTTTGAACTTTATATCGAAACCTAAGCCGTATCTATGATCAAAAACTAATCCAACAAATAATTACTAATACAACTTTTGGGCAAAAAAGCTTCTTATATCATAGTGTTAAACTCTACAACAAAATACCACTCACACTCAAAAACCTCAACACTTTAACATTTAAATCTGAAATAAAAAGCTGGATACTTAACATAGGAAGATCTGAAATAGAAAATTTACTGAAATCAAACACAGACTAAAACAGAATCAACTGAACTATACCAAAAAAATTTCATATATATAACTATACCAAAAAACACTATATATATATATATATATAAAAAAAACATCTTACTTATTTTAAAATTATTAAAAAAAATAAAATATATATATTGCATGATATTTGTTCATAATTAAATTTTTTTGTAACACTGATGTAATATTAATTTTCTTATAATTAAATTATACATAATATGTAAATGAAATCCTCAGCACGGGAGATCCCAGTGAGGATATCATTATTATTTGTTACACAAAAAAAAAGATAATAAAACACTTATTATTATTATTATCTTAAGGCGATCTCTACTGATTTTGGCTATTTTGTCTTGTGTTGTGATTTATCTTGTCACGGTTATTGCACTAAACAAAAAAGACCACGTCCTTGATATACATTCTAACACTGCTTGTGTTAATCCCTCTCTAACCCAATTCTGTCGCAAGGTGCCACGCCTACCGAACGCCGCATTCATTTAATAGTATTTTGGTGTAGAGAAATTAGAAATAGCACTTTTATCTTTTTCGCTCTCGAGAATAGTGATGTAGCATCCGCCTAGTAAACATAGTGACAGAAATAGATGCGATCATTATTACGAAGAACCCAAAAAGTCACTTATGTAACTCTTCGGCTGCTGACTAATCTTATATATTTGTTTTTACTTATTTTTTAACTAATATGATTGTGAGTGGGAATGATTTATATCTCAAAGGCTTTAGAATACTAAACTTATAATACGAATGTCGATAACTTGGCTAAGTTTCATGGTTTTCTAGTAGAATCGTTTGAGTAAATGTTAATTCTTGCCTACGTTTTACTGTTTTATATACGCGCGACCTTCAAATCACGAAGTCAGTGTTGTCGCTAAGTATACTTCAACTAACTAAACATCACGCCATTTCCACGCAGGGGTAGGCAGAGAGGACTAACCGCCAAACAAATCAGTTCCGGCACACACTCGTCGCTTCAGTCACATTCATACATACTCTTATGTTATGCTGACTCTTGGCATGGCCTAACTCAAGTATCTGCTTCACTCGATCGTGCCGTGACTTATTCTACCATTCACAGTCTCGTCCTACATTCTCCTTATGCTCCTTTCTTAGACCATTCGCTCTACATGCCCATACTTTTTACATTAGCCTTGCTTCCTTTGCGATTCTTAACATTCCTCACAGGATCTTACGTTGTTTGGTAAATTTGTCGAATTCCGCTGCATGCAAAAGCTCTTTAAAAAGATGTTCCGATAACTCATCAAAATGACAATTCAACACACCTACAAAAAGTATTATAAAGTTATGTTACATATGTAAACTATTTAACCTAGTTTTTGTTTTATCACTTTTAATGACTTTATATCACTTTTTAAAGATGTGTTGAATTGTCATTTTGAGGAGTTATCATGGAATTCGTTAAAAAACAAAACTGGATTTCAACTTAATGGAGACAACTATTTAAGTCAGGGGTTTAAGTAAACATGCACAAAATTGATTTTTATGGTTTAGTTTAAATTACATTAATAATTTATGCGTATTTTCTAACCTTCAAACTTAACTTCGATTAAAAATTAGAACTTAAATGCATATTTTACCATCTCCCACCATATAAATATTTATTTCTTGTAGTAATTAAGTTGAAACCAAGCATGCAGCGGAATTCGATAAGTTTATCTATGGTTTTACCACACGTTTGCCTCAGGGATCTCATTTCTACATTCATCCTTTCTCTGTCAGTTCCATGCCTCACTGGAATATATCAGAGTAAGTACCTACTGGCTTCGCTTCTTTTGACATTTTTTTTTGTTAGCGCTAACCGCCTACTTAGTCCTACATCATTGGAGTTTCCTGCAATTATGCTTCTTTCAATATTGCAAGTATCTACATAATGCGAGGTATTGCAATACGAGTATAATAAATAATAAGACATCATTGTTGTGACTTCCAAATACACACACTTTTAATCACGTATCTCCAACACTACCGTACGGTATGCGGATAGGGGCTCGATGGTGGCAGTAGATTTGTGTGTTGTACAGGGTAGTAGGTGTATGTATGTTGTGTGTTGTTTGTGTGTGTCGGTTGGTTGGTTGTTTGGGAGGCTGCTCTGCCCGAGAGCAGTGGCGCCGGGCAGACGCCTCCGCTCGGCGCCGCGACGGCCGGCGCCCCGGCGTCGCCACTACCACCAGCCAACAGCCAACAGCCACCTTATTTACAAGCGCACGATCGATATCATTTTATGCTTTAATAATTATCATTTTATACTAATAAATTAAACAAATGGGAAATTCCATAATTATTTTGGAATTATTTTTCATTTTTCAATGTGTTTTTTACAAAATAATATCCGATTATCTTATTAATGCTATGAATCCGGAGATAGCGGGTTCTAATCCCAGCTTTCGAAAGTAAATTTTATTGGATTAATTTGTGTTATTTCATATTTTTTCTATAAAAAATGTATAGTTTATTTGCGGCACGTTCCAAAGTGGCAGATGCTTTCAGTATCACCATGGTAAGACCACCACTCAGAATAGCTTTAATATTATTGAAATAGCTTTAGTCGTGTTTGGTGACCAGATTTGAATAGCCAGATTTCTCTCCTCCATCTCCTTCCCTTCACCATCTCCTTCATCTTCACAAAATCACCCCAATTGTGGATGCCATAGTATTACACTCCATAGTTTTATACAAATAATTCTTAGATTTGTTTTTAAAGAAAGACAAAAATTCCTTCGTTACAAATAACCTGATATGAATTTTGACACATTCAAACCTAAATTGGTTCACCACTTATTAGTTAATGTAGATAGCGAGTAATCATAATGTATGCATATCTTATTATTAAGACCTCGTAAGCCAATTTTCAGCTAAATTGAAGATTATTCTACAAAAATTAATTCACTTGTCCAATGTTTGGAGCAACTGACCTGCCATTCAGTAAATCAGAATGAACACACTGGTCCAATGTTTTGCCAATTGACCTGCCATTCAGTAGATCAGAATTAACACACTGG
The DNA here is from genome assembly GCF_061612785.1 of Hesperophylax consimilis. Classification (NCBI taxonomy): domain Eukaryota; kingdom Metazoa; phylum Arthropoda; class Insecta; order Trichoptera; family Limnephilidae; genus Hesperophylax; species Hesperophylax consimilis. The sequence goes on from NC_142862.1 coordinate 27,279,917, forward strand.
TCCAATGTTTGGACCAATTTACCTGCTATGCAGTAGATCAGAATTAACACACTGGTCCAATGTTCAGACCAATTGATCTGCTATGCAGTAGATCAGAATTACCACACTGGTCCAATGTTTGCACTCATTGACCTGCTATTCATTAGATCAGAATTAACACACTGGTCCAATGTTTCGACCAATTGACCTGCCATTCAGTAGATCAGAATTAACACACTGGTCCAATGTTTCGACCAATTTACCTGCTATGCAGTAGATCAGAATTAACACACTGGTCCAATGTTCAGACCAATTGATCTGCTATGCAGTAGATCAGAATTACCACACTGGTCCAATGTTTGCACTCATTGACCTGCTATTCATTAGATCAGAATTAACACACTGGTCCAATGTTTCGACCAATTGACCTGCCATTCAGTAGATCAGAATTAACACACTGGTCCAATGTTCAGACCAATTGATCTGCTATGCAGTAGATCAGAATTACCACACTGGTCCAATGTTTGCACTCATTGACCTGCTATTCATTAGATCAGAATTAACACACTGGTCCAATGTTTCGACCAATTGACCTGCAATTCAGTAGATCAGAATTAACACACTGGTCCAATTTTTGGACCAATTGACCTGCTATTCAGTAGATCAGAATTAACACACTGGTCCAATTTTTGGACCAATTGACCTGCTATTCAGTAGATCAGAATTAACACACTGGTCCAATTGTTGGACCAATTGACCTGCCATTCAGTAGATCAGAATGATGTTTTAAAATTTTGAAAAGAAATATTATAGCACCATTTCTTTACAAAAAGCTACTTACAATCTTCTATATAAATAAAAATGTAAATATTCGCTTGATCAAAATCTTAAATCTCGGAAAGTTAAGTTTAATTCTTTACCGATTGCTTTGAAATTTTGACACAACGCGCAACGTTGCATTGCAAGCCATCTGTTGGAAAAACGTGGGTTTTTTTTTTAACAGCGCCATCATTTGGACTTAAGAGCAACACGCACCATTTCTCTATCTTCACAAACATACTGAGCCACAGAAACATGTGCTAGTAGCAAATATAACGTAAAGCGTCCTTGGGGTGGCTGCATCCCTCAACGACGCTATATAAAGTGCTTTTTTTTAAGTTAACAAACTGTAACTCCAGATCTCAATGAACTCTAGAACTTTTTCTGTGAATTTAAGTTTCATTTTAAAATTGGTGGTGTTTCTTTAGAGGATTCAGTCAGGCGACACGGTACCTATTTATAATGATATAATTTTAACAAAATTTATTTATATATCCATTGTAACAATTGGAACTGATTTGTCACATGATATACTTACTATTATATTTATATGAGAATTGGTTCCACGTGTTTTACCTTCAATCAGTTCAATTTAATGATAGGAAAGTAGCAAATCCGGTCCCCGCTCAACATGGTTCGACGTGCTATTATCACTACATTGCGCCTCTATGACTAACCCGTGATTTTTCACGGGTTTACGATAGTACATTTTAATAAAAATACTTTTTTTTTCTATTACATACTTACAGTTTACATAATAAGTACTTATGTGTATATGTTAGTAGTAGTGTTTTGTGACCTCAACTCACCTCACTAAGAGAACCTGTGCTGAGGTGCTCGCGTATTTTAGGTAAAGTGTTATTACGCCGCCATAAGTAAAAACACAGCATCCTTCTTGAGATTCTCAAGGAGAATACTGTGGATCCACCCAATAATATTAATATTTGGCTAATTTATATAGCGCCGTTTTTGTGAAAAATCACCTCAAGGGCGCTGTACAAATGTAATTTTTAAATAGTTAATACTAGAACTACTGACTAAAAACTAGTGACTTACGACTAAGGCCTATAACTACTGTCTTAATGACATATATATTTACATATGTAGAAACTTACAACTAACATTAAGGAAGTTTTATAATATAAGGGTGTTTTTATAATTAATTTTAGAACACGGGTGCAAAAATGCGCCCAATGGGTTAGCTGGATCTATATCTTATATAAATGTATGAAATGAATGAATGAAATTAATCGTCGATCTTTAACGCATGTACACAAACTGTTTCAACATATTAAACTAGACAATATTTGCGTTATTTTTCCATTGAAACAGGAGAGAAGCCCAATAATTCATAACAAAATTGCAATTCTCAAAAATGACGGTTTTTTTTTAAATTGTCTCCGTATAGAAATAGCCATCGGATAATTGATACAGTGCTTTACCGGGTTAGAAAAATATACTAGGTAATAAATTTTAATAACATTTAAATGAAATCCTCAGCACGGGAGATCCCAGAGAGGATATCATTATCTTTATTTGTTAAAAAAGTAAGATAATATTTATTTATTATTCTACATTTGATATAGAAAAATTATAAGTGACATATTAAGCCAAATAATATATTGGATATGCACAGTAATATTGACAAGTAAAATGTCCGGCGAGGAAAATCTGCAATACAAGCGTGAATACATTATGGCCCAGTCAACAAAGCAATCAACAATAAAACCACTTATTATTATCTTTCAATGGTAATTTTATTAAAAAAATAAATTGAAAGATAATTGATTTTTATTAAAAAAATCAATTGAAAGATAATTGATTTTTATTAAAAAAATCAACTGAAATTTAAAAAAAATCAATTATCTTTCAATTGATTTTGATGGTGTGTATTTTATTTTGTGCATCAACCAGAGGTATCCGATGTAAACGAATTAATTTAGAATAAAGACGCTTCGATTGTTTGAACACGTACGGTCTGCAGCGGATGGACAGAGAAGGAGTATCAGTGGAATAATTGATGAGCAAGTGGATGGCGGAGTCGGGGACGTTCCAACAAAGCGTGATAAGATCAATTGAATCTTGAGGCAGGTCGTGACGATAATCGGTACCAAACTATAACAGCAGCAGCAAGCGGGAAACTGGCGAATTTACGTCACAGTAATTTGGACTCGATTTTATAGTGAATGCTGTAGAAATGAAATTCCCGAGGTGTATGTGTGGTAAAACCATGTATGATCGTCTGAGAAATGTGGAGATCTGCAGAAATATCTAGGCTGATGTAAACAAGATTCAGAAAGGGACGCTTAGATGGATTGGGCACGAGCGAATGAACGGAGAAAGGAGTGTAAGGAGAATATATGACGCAAAAGTAAATGGTAGAAAAACTCGGGGACCCCCGCACGATCGAGTGAAGCAGATATTTGAGTCGGGGCTTGTCAAGAGTCAGAATAATTGAAGAGTATGTATGAATGTAAATGAGGCAAGGAGTGTATGTCAAGACCTAGTTTGGCGGTCCGACCTTTCTGCCTATCCCTGCGGGGTAAACGGCACGAGCGTTAGTTAGTTTTTTTTTATATAACAATACATTAAATTACGATTACATTACGATTTTAAAATATTGATACATTCTATGTTTTGTTATTTTGTTCGCAGGTTGCTGACACCGCGAGGTGGACCATAGAAAAAGTGCACTTATTAAATAATCAATTTAAACAATAAAAATCTATTTTATTATTAAAAAGCAAAATACATCTGTATAAATATTAACGGAGGAAAACGAGACAATATTATTTAATTAAGTTCTTTGGCCGCACCGCCCAGAATCTACGAAACGACTCTTCTTCTTCTTCTAATTGGTGAGTCTTCAATTGCTTTTTATAAATCAATAGGAATAGGTCAGGATTGCGTACTTTCAAATGCGCACTTGTTTATTTATTATGTCTATTACGAATTGATTTTGTACTAATTTGATGTTATTTTATGTAATAATTTATGTAAATTGAGACAAAAGTCTTCAGAAAATAATGTGATTAACTCAAAATCTTAGATGTAATTGCCCAGAGCCAATAGGACTATAGCATCCCTAATTTGGGGAATGTTGTATGACCGGTGAACGCGAAGAGAGAAGTATGAACGATAGGGAGGTATCTGGTTATTCAAATCTGTTTATTAAGGCGATGCCATACGTAGTAATGCAAAATCATGTGTTTTTGGTTTGAAAATTTGGTCGTCTAGAAATGTTTCAGATGCTTTTATTAAATACTGCGAGTAGAATACATCTTGGCCTTTGAAATAATCGAGTATTTCTTTAGATAAGTCTTTTTATAAGCCCAGAAAAAAAATAATATAAAGGCCTATGAAAACTGCTTTAAATTTCAAAATCTCCTACTTACGAACCCATTTTCGGTTATGATTTTATTGTATAATGAGGCAAATTAAGTTATTTATAAAATGATCGAAAAAAAAAATTAAATATTAATGTCTGAACATCCACAAAATAAAATAAAAGGCACTTTTTGGCCATGTTTTTTTCTTGCATAAATCAAAACAGTCGGATGGTGTTAAGGGGGAATTTAAACCTTATCGCCATCTACGTAAGGGTTGTTATTGATAGCGGCTCAATTTAAAATATTACATGACGTAGTGCATCGCCTTAAACATAGCTAATGCTGAGATTAGAGGCTTTCAGGGCCAAAAGTATTATAGAGATTATAGGCTTTTTTGAAGCCTAAGAGTTAATAAATAATAATAATATTTGATTTTTTTATATATATCGCTATTTTTGTGCGAAATCACCTCAAATTGACGGGTGTTTTGCAATTTGGTGACAATCGTTTTATTTATTTATATTATACGCTCATACGTGCTTTTACAAACATTATAGTTTTTTATGTGAGTAACGCATAAGAGTCCCAACTGCTCCCAATCGTTTGGAGCTAGTGGGACTATGGCATCCTAGTTGGGGTATGTTGTTAGACCATGGGTAATGGGGGGAGGTTGGAAAGAGGAAGGTGGGGGAGTACCTGACTATCCAGATCTGGTCACCAAACACGACTAAAGCCATTTCTCGCAACGTTTCAATTCTGAATGGTGGTCTTAAACCAGGGCGATACTGAGAGTCTCTTCCACTCCGGAACGTTCCGCAATATTATTAAACTGTGAAATAACAAAATTAATTAAATAAAATTTACTTGCGCACGCCGGGATTTGAACACGCGACCTACGGCTTGCTAGTCGAGAGTCTTGCCCCTTGACCACGGAGGCGAATAAACACGATACTTTAGTGGAATAGTAATAAAAAAAGTAAAAATTGCTTTTTAAATTACGTAGAACCTATAATTATTGTAAGAGGCCACCCACAGATGGCCCTAGATTCGTCTATTAGGTTATGATAAATAAGGTCAAAGTCGGGGTCCAGATTATTCCAAGCCTCTTGCAAATAAGTTATCAGGGCCCATTGTCAATCTATCGTATTAAAGTTCAAAGTATTTTGTTTAGCCGGAGTTTTGTTTAGTAAGAGTTAATATTATTATATTATAGCCTTCTTGTAACTGTATTCCTTTTGACGGCCGGCATAGTCCAGTGGTAACGCATTGGACTGCCATTCCGAAGGTCGCGGGTTCGAACCCGGCGTGCGCAAATAAATTTTATTTGATTAATTTGTGTTATTTCACAATTAATTAATTAATTTGTGTTATTTCACAATGAATTAATTAATTTGTGTTATTTCACAATTAATTAATTAATTTGTGTTATTTCACAATTAATTAATTAAAATAATATATAGTATATTTGCGGCACGTTCCAGAGTGGAAGATACTACCAGTATCGCCCTGGTGTAAGACCACCATTCAGAATTGAAACGTTGCTCCAAATGGCTTTAGCCGTGTTTAGTGACTAGATCTGAATAGCCAGGTACTTCCCCACCTTCCTCTTTCCCTTCCCCACTTACCTTCACCCTCACAACATCCCCCAATTGGGGATGCCATAGTCTCACTGGCTCCAGACGGGAGCAGTTGGGACTCTTGTAAGGTATTCTCTATAAAAAAAATAAAAAAAAAAATATTTTTCTCCTCTGTTTAAAATGTTTCTCTAACGAATTATCAAAAATGTAATGTTTACTTTTTAAACCTGAGATTATGGACTTGCATAATATATCTTGTTTCTTAATGACTACATGCCGCAGATAATATCTGTTATCACATCTCGCCTTATCTACCGTCATCTCTCTCTCTGCCTCCCCGCGCGGTTGGCGAGGTGGGGTCGGGAGGTGGGTGGCGGAAGATGGAGGTGGTCGGTCACCCCCACGTGGAGGCTTGACGACCACGTGGAATCTTGGCGCCGAGCATTGCGCGTGCGCATATCTTAACTACGGTGAAGAATACTGTAGGTGACATTTTAATTTTAATCACTTATAAGTGTTTTGTGTTTGTTTAACTTGAGTCTGTAGTAATTGTGCAAGAAATGAACCGTGCAGCTCCACCATATATAGGATACCATCAGATACCACCAGGAGATGTAGATTCTGTTCCATATCACACTGCTGAAAGAATCGATACATTGCTTAAAATGGCTTTAGTCGTGTTTTGTGATCAGATGTGATCAGCCAGGTACTTTCTAATCTTGCTCATACCCATCTCCTTGCATAGGTTACTCCCTGGTGGTTCGCCACGTTTATTGAATTAGCAGGGATGCCCGTGTTTGTGGGGTGAGGTTTGTCTGGGTCTTGGTGTCGGATGCGTTTGACCACCAGCTGCGTGGCAAAAAAACCTCGCTAAAATTCATGTTTTATTTTATTTTGTAAAATTCAGGCACAGATATGTGTTTTCCGATCGTGATTTAAATATTTTTGTTGTTTGTTTTTGGGGTGTTATGCCGTGTTGCGCTAACTCCTTCTTCGGATCTACCGGATCTGCCCTGATGATGGACACTGCAACGCTGTCCGAAACGTCGGCTAAAGAAGGAGTTAGCGCAACACGGCATAACACCCCAAAAACAAACAACAAAAATGCTTTTGGCCGTGAGAATCTAAAAACTTACGTGATTTAAATAACTTAATTTGCTCTACAACATTATAGAATAAAACCATATCTGAAAAGGGGTTCTTAAGTAGGAGATTTTGCAATTCAACGTATTTTTTTTATCAATACTTGTCAACTAAAATGTTCGATTATGGCAGAGAACAAGATGTGTTCTACTCGCAATATTCTATAATATTTATAGACCATCAAATTTTCAAACCAAAAACACAGTACCTCGCGTTACGTCACCTTAATATCAATAACACATTAAATAGGCAATTACATTATGAATTATCTTAAAATTAAAAATTGTGCTTACAACGTTTTCCTTTTTACTCCTTACCTCCACTTCCACAGAAACACATCTGCACACGTTTTTTTCCAGTATGGGTGAACGAGAAACAGAAGGGAGGTAAGAAGTAGTGAGTAGGTGACAACCTACAGCACCCCCCCAAGTATTTTCCTCCCAGTGGGGTAGGGGGTTATCGGCGGATGAAACGGCCGAAAGCTACTCTCCAAAAATAAGACACCCCCGTTTGGGCGTTCTCATTCTTATTTTTTATAAAAGAGCAATTGAAATTATATACACGGAGTCCGGAAACTCGTAGTACAACTGAGTAATCACACAGCGTGCCTTTTGATTTTTTTTTTAAACTTTAAATATATTTTTTGGCATCTAAAGGGTTAAAAGAAACTTTTTGCTCACGCAATATATACGGGATTGGTAGATATACATTCGCAAAAACTAAATATGGGATTGTTATATATGCATTCGCCAAATCTATATATGGGATTGCTAGATATATGCATTCGCAAAAACTATATATTGGATTGTTAGATATGCATTCGCAAAAACTATATATGGGATTGGTATATATACATTCGCTAAAACTATATATGAGATTGGTAGATATACATTCGCAAAAACTGTATATGGGATTGTTAGATATGCATTCACAAAAACTATATATGGGATTGGTAGATATACATTCGCAAAAACTATATATGGGATTGCTAGATATGCATTTGCAAAAACTATATATGGGATTGCTAGATTTACATTCGCAAAAATTATATATGTGATTGCTAGATATGCATTCGAAAAAACTATATATGGGATTGGTAGATATACATTCGCAAAAACTATATATGGGATTGGTATAATATACATTCGCTAAAACTATATATGAGATTGGTAGATATACATTCGCAAAAACTTTATAGGGGATTGTTAGATATGCATTCACAAAAACTATATATGGGATTGGTAGATATACATTCGCAAAAACTTGGTGGATAGGAAATCTTAAATCCTGTAACTGTCCAACCTACCTAATGTACCCATCCCAAAAATGTCACCCTGACCGGTTGTTTTTGCAAGATGTCAATAAAACATTGTGCTCAGAGTGCAGCTTTGTGCCCAGTGCAGCTCCTTTGAGTGAGTTCCTTTTTATCCTGTAATCCAATCCGGGCTTTTCTTGTGTTCCAAAAGCCCATGCTTAAACATTGAGGAATACTGTCTATCAAGCTTGATGGTGCATTAAACATAAATTGTCCCATATAACATAGCAGTTAGCATAGTTCTGGGACTGGTGCTTCGTGCGTGTTACGTAGGGCTTATTCCAGCAATACCAACTAATAGAGTGGAATCGCAGTTTCGGGACACCGCTTTTCGACCCGGGACTATGTTTAGACGCATTAAAAAAGACATTAAAGAGCAGATATTAACCCCCTAGCCTTTTTTTGAAATTTCACTTTAAAAATTTGATATTCGGACTTGATTTACTCGAAAACTAAAGCTCATATCAAAAAAAGTTATTCTGCAAAATCGAATCCAAATGTGATATAGATTCAGCAGTTTTCTGCTTATACTACGAGTTTCCGGACACCGTGTATACAAATATAGGTATATTTTTATTTACGTGTACCGATTATAACAGTTAATTATTAACTGTGGAGATGTTTACGTCGACTGCAACAGAATTGAATTATTAAGAATCTCTCCAATTTATTGGTAATTCGGTTAAAAACGGGATTGCAGGAATTACGAAAGAATTAACAGGTTTCCTTATAAACTTTTAGTGAATTACGAATATGTTATCGAGATGTCGGAACACGTGTTCACGAAAATCCTAATATTTTCGCATTTTGCAATGATATTTTATAAAGGCAAAAGCACGTGCATTGATTACATATCATGACGAAATGCTAAAATATTAAGATTTTCGTGAACACATGTTCCGATAACGTGATAACATATTCGTAACTAGCTGTACCCCGCCACGCGTCTGTTCTCAGCTCAGTCTGTCTGCAGATTTTTTAGAATTTAAATATGTAGATAGATAAACAATAGCGCGTGTTGCTTTTAAGTTCAATAGATGGCGTTTTTTTTTTTTTTTTTTTTAAGCATACATGTCATAGGTGACTCATCTGTATAATATAAAGACACTACCAATATGCTATAAAAGCTTTCAACAGTGTATAACTTGAAATTAAAATTGAGGAAAATAAAAATAAATTCACACATAAAATTACAAAATGGATTAAAGAACAAAAAAGACAATATTACCAAAATGTCATAGCATAAAATAAAAATAAAACCTACTGGTAACACACAAAACCAATATAAACACACATCACTCACAAACACACAAGATTATATTTTAAATGTATTATTTTCTCTTTAAATGTATTATGTAGATTATATTTTCATATTATAAAATGAAGGCCTCAGCACGGGCAAGCCACCCAGTGAGGCCAACATTACTGGAAATCTTTGAAATGCAAAAAATATTGTACCAAATAAAAAAAAAAAAAAAAAAAATATAGAATATTTAAAAACACATGCGTATTCAAAAGCAACGTTGTGTCAAAATTTCAAAACAATCGCTGAAGAATATTTACATTTTTATTTAAATAGATTTACTAAAAGTTATCAGGCAACGGCCTACAATACCGTTTTTAACCTGATTACCAATAATTTGGAGAGATTCTTAATAAATTAGCAAACTCATTTTTCTCCGTATGTATTGTTCTAATGCTGACGTTTCTAGTAAGTTATATTTTTCTTGAATATGGGAAAGTCTAGAAACGCCGATTCGGTGATTATTTCGTTGTGTTTTGATGTTTTTTTTTTTAATTTAAATAAAATTACGATCAATTAATAATTGCCGTTATGATTTAAATAATTCCACGAAATCTCTAGAACTGAGTTCTGATTTATTTCGGATTAATATTGATAGAATTTTGTAGAAATTATTTCACGAAGTAGATGATTTTTTTTACATTAATTCCACACGGGGGGCCCTGAGGAAAATAATTTCCCTCGGGGGTCTATGTCGTCTTTGGGGATGGTGTGTATAGGGTATTTTTAAAAAGTTCTCGGAACGAAAAAGGTATGAGGGATATTAGGTCTGAATCTCGGGGACGCTTTCTCCAGGAGTGACGGACGTATGAATCCCTCCAGCCGCGGACTCAACCGGCTTCTTCCGATCGGTCCCGCTACACATTTGGCGGGAGATGTTTCCGCCGCAGAGATCTGGACAAACCCTCATCTGGATTAATCCGGGCAGCCCTGATAAGTCACCAAACGTAGCGAACTGCTTGGGGTGACCTACCTTGGTTATCCAATGAAAGGTTCCCGGGGCAGCGGTATCCGTACCTGCTTCCCGAATTGAAATCGCCACCAACCTTAATCTACTCTATCTCATTACTCTAACACTTAAAACACTCCAAAACATGACATATTCCCACTGGCTCCGGGCAGCTGGGTCTCTTAAGATAGTATTTTCATACATGACGCTAGGGCGGCCCGATCTCGACTCCTCGCTCCTATCAACCAACTCCACCCGCCCCCTACAGATGGAGCTTCTCGGCCGAGTCGTTTACTCGCATATGGGCGGGGATTAGCCGCTTGGGCGGGACAGGGCCGCATCGAACTACCTTTAACCTTCCTGAAACTTGAAGAAATCAATGTTGTAGGAAGGAGGAAACAACAAACGTCGTACCATAGTCTTATCGTGAAAACAACCCGTTCTCACGGGGAATATAAGGCTTTAAAGCTTTCTTTGGCACCCATTTATGTTTATCAGTAAAATCTATGTAAAAGCTCCATACTGCTCCAGTATTCGAAATTTCTGTAACATCACTCGTAAATGATCATCGGGATGCAACCAGGTAAGTTAGGTTTGGTATCTGTTCTTGACGTGAGTGCGGAATTTGACACGGTAGATCATAGCATTCTATTAAATATGCTCGGTACCGAATTTGGCGTTCGAGGTAATGTAGGTACTCCAATCCAGTGGGTTACATCTTACTTGTGGACCATGTGTAAAGGTATGTAACTTTCATCACCTGAAACTCCCGTGGAATTTGGAGTTCCCCAGGGCTCTGTCCTGGGTCCCATTCTTTTCATTCTCCGTACGAATCGCCCTGAACATCTTATTCACACAGCTGGCTTTAAATTACATAGCTATTCAAACAATTGTTTGATATTCAAGTTGTGTTCCCCGGAAAAAAATACGTCCTAAAATACGAAATAGTAAAATGAATTATGCAGTTTTAAGCTGGATGTCTGCAAATAAACTCAAACTTAATCTTACAAAGATAGTATTTGTATTTTTACAGTATTTAAAGTCATCAGTTATTGTCATTCAGAATGTAAACCCGCTGCCAAATGCACCCCTGTCATATCCCAAATCCATCCATCGAGGATTTGTTTGCTTCCCAGATCACCATCCACATTCCTCTCTAATCCGTCCACCGACTTCCACACTAATAGTAGTTGGGTTGTATAATATAATATATTTACTCAGGCGCTTGGCAAAAAAGGCAATTTCAATTCGCTCGCACGAAAGCAATACGAAAGAAATGATAACCTAACTTTTTACTAATAAAGGAAATTAACGTTTCTGGTTTTACGTATTATAATTTCTTAGGCACTTTATCAAAAACGTATTTTATTACTAAACGTGTTTCTGGGAAAAGGGTACAATGAAAATAACTATCCAAAGTTACCTTTTTACCATTGTCTCGTTTTTATCTTTATTTTAAGTTTTTTGGGAGATGCATAATCTGAGTTTAATTGATATTTTAATTAGTGATTTAGGGCGAAGCTTAATGCTAAATCACTTTTGATTAATCTTTATAACGAATTGGTGTACATTATGAATACCAAAAAATATGCTTTAGATAAATTGAAGGTTTTCCTATCGTTTCGCTTGAGTAGAATACAAATAAAAAAATAAATTACTCAATAAAAATATTAATGACAACTACTAAAAAATTTTTTTTTCAATAGAAATGTATGAACGCGTAAAAGCATCAAAATTTTAAAAAAATACACTATTATAGCTATGATTATCTGTGACAGTTTCACTTGATTAACTTTTTTGTTTTCTTATAAAATTATTTACAAAATAAATAAAAAACAGTTTTTTGCGTGAAATCGAACGTTTCTAGACTCAGTTTGTCAAGCGATTTTAATGCCTATTACCTAAGATATAAGGTATACCAAGAATATTCACATTTTAGGGTTGTAGCTTCCTCTTAACACGGGCAGGAATGTTTTAGGCGTAATGGGATGGAGGGGAGGGGTATATTAGCCAGACATGACCTTTTGGTATTATTTATCTTAATTCTGCCTTAAACTATATCGAGGTGACTTTAGAAACACCTTACGCAATATCTATATTGATTATTTAATTTCTAATCGTTAGACGCCCAGCTTCATTAATTATACAAACGGCCTCTGTGGTTGACGTCGAGCCGCATGCCGATGCGCAAGTAAATTTTATTTGATTATTCAATTTTTATTGGAACAACTTTCGAAGGTTATACCAATTTATTTATTTTTATTTATTTATTGCATCTCACTATACATAAAACACATTTTTTTCACATAAAAATCTACCTCACTAGGACTAAGCCTGTATCGAGGTTAACAATTTACATTTGAGTAGACAAACATAAGAGTATCACAAACATAAAGTAATTCTACATACAAACACAAAATATTTCAAAATTAATGAAAAAATGAGTATTGGTAAAGATGGGTAATTTGATAGTATATTGTAACAATATTTGAACCATAACTAATCATTATTCAAAAGAAGAAGCAAAGTAGATAATAATGACAGATAGGGTGACATTCAGTTTTTAGCAAATGGGACTTAAATAAAATCTTATTATTTAAGAAAGGACAAGGATGAAAACCAATTAATGTGATATATCATTGAAGAAGAAGATAATACTAATAAATCTAAAGGAAAAAAGACTGAACATAAATAAATCGGTTACGTTTATCCTAGACACTATATAGGTAAATTTATAAATCAATTCTGTAGAACATTGTAATCATTGAAAAATGTGGTCAAATTGGTTGCAAAAGAATATTGTCAATTCTGAATTTGAAATATGAGATCGACAAATATGACGTGTAATAATTAGGTCCCAATGGTCGAGTGGTTAAAGACGTCGTCCCGGTAAAACAGAAATCCTGGCTTCGTTTGCCAGTTGAGACCGTTATCTTTTTATTTTTCATGTTTTGTTATTATTATTTTCTTCAATGATTTATTTGTGTTATTTCGCAATATTTTCATTTCAAGTAATACGCAATATAATAGCGGCCCGTTCCAGAGTGTTAGATAGTTTCAGTTTCGCCCTGGTAAAATACCATCATTCAGAATCTAAACTTTGATTGAAACGGCTTTAGCCGTGTTTGGTGGCCAAATACGAATATTTTTTTTATTTTTTTATTTTTTTTATTTTATATATATATATTTTTTTTTTTTATTTTTTTTTATTGAAACATATAAACAAGATTTACAATTATAGATTTACAATATCCAGGTACATCCCCACCTCCCCCTTCCCCATCTTACCATCCGCTCTTTACTCAGCCTCAAAACATACCCCAATTGGGGATGCTATAGTATAAAGCCATAAGATATTGTTCCCTGGCTCCAGGCGGTGGGGAGCAGTTGGGACTCTTGTGAGGCAAATGTTTCAATTCACAATCGAGTAACAAGAGTCAGAATAACGGAAGGTTGTGTATACATTGATGTATGGAGCGTACGACCAATTTGAGAATAAGTCGGGGATGCCCGAGGAAGACACGGCACCATCAAGAGAACTAAATATGCACTTGAATCGGACCATGTCAAGAGTCAGATTAACAAAAGGGTATGAGACGATGTATGAATTTGAATGAAGCAAGGAGTATGTGCCGAGGCTGAGATGTTTCATCCTCTCTGCCTACCTCTTCGGGAAACAGCGTGATGGTTACGTACTTAGCATACAAACATGTTGTTAACACGAAATCGCTACTAAACCAGGATCTCAATAGATAAAAGGAACGCGCTTTACACCTAGTAATAATGATCACAATGTTATAGACGAGGTTAGAACGCCAAACTTATTTATCACTTCATCTTCGTCTTCTGTGTCACACCTTCTGAGTAGAGCACCGCGGTCGGTAGGTTGTTTGGTTGGCTGACTGGTTAGGTTAGGTTGGTTGGGTTACTCGCCTTGGTTACACCCTGTCGCGAGTATCTCACCCCCGCCCCACTCCAACACACGCGCATATCATTCTACCCGTGCGTAGAATGCGTGTTCATGTATTATGGGCTCGCATACAGTCACGACTGCTCTAAGCTAAGCCAAGCCAAACATCGTTCTTCTTGGGATTATAGAGCTGTGGGAAATGCAAGAATATTGTGATATTACACGGAGAAAAGTGGGTATTGCTGATTTATTGAAAATCTCTTCAAATCATTGGTAATCCGGTTAAAAACGGGACTGCAAGCTGCGTTTGTCTTAATAATATATATAATGACGAAATTCGAAAATCTCTTAGGATTTTTATGAACATGTGTTCCGACATCATGACTATACATTGGCATTTTACTAAAATTTTATCAGGAAGCCTATAAATTCATTCGTTAACGGCCTGCAATCCCGATTTTAACCGGATTACGAATAATTTGACGAGATTCTTAATAAATTAGCAATATTTATCATTAAGTTTTCTCCGTGTAGTGTCCTTTGATGGCCTCTGTAGCAAAGCAGTAGGATCGTTATGTGTGGACACAGAGGTAATGGGTTTTACACGTGTAGAATCAAAATTACATTTTAAAAGACAACATGAGCACCTGGTTTCAAGGGTAGAAGATTTTAGTATCGCCCTGGTGGAATGCCTTTAACTCTGCATAGTGGCGAGATCTCAATAGCTAATAAATTCCCATCCAACTTACCCTTATCATTTAGGGTTTCTATACCCTTGGCTCCGGGAAGTGGGGTATCTTGTGCCACATAAACATCTTCAACAATTTTTACAAAAACGTTTTCAGCGATCGCTTATCATAATGTGGTATAATTGTAATAGAACTCAAAAATATGGGATAAACGTGTTAATCTAGGTAGATTCATTGACTTCAAGCCGCAGTAAGCAGTTCATATGTTTCTATATTGATATTTTGAGGAATGACATTAATTAAATAATATGGTAAATGTATAAATATATACGTATATACAACCAATCGCTCGACCGGTTAACATCATCTCAATTAAACAAATCTATTCTCCTTTACATTCATACATACAAAACAACTAACACGTGTATTATAAACACTAGATCTCAGAGTAAAAAACATATCCAACAAGAAACTATGAACAACATACGACATTTGGGCAAAAAAGCTGGCACTAAACTCTATAGCAAAATCCCACTCTCATTCAAAACTCACAACAATATTATAATATTTAAATCTCAAGTAGAAGCTAGATAGTAGACAGATCAGAATATATACTGACACCAAATACAGACTGAAACCGAAAACACTCAACTTATCAAAAAGAAACCATATACATATATATTTGTAATTATATCAGAAAAAACACTTCTTATTAATATATTTATAATTACTTCATATTATCCATACCACTAAATGTTCCCAGTTTTTACAAATCCCAGTAAAGATATCATTATATCTATTTTTTACAAAAAAGGAAGATAATACAACACATTATTATTATGTATTTGTATAGCCCTGATATATTTCATATGATTTTGATTCCCTTCATGTTCCTACCATTAGATTATTAGGTATGTATTATTGCAACAATCATACTACGTTTGTTTCAGGCCACAATTTTGTTATAAATAGATTCCTAATATACACGTACAAGCTGTTGAAAGAATACAAAACAAATTCTTAAGTTTTATAAATTTTAAATGGGTATTCATGCAATTATGTTGAACTACAATTATATGAATATGCTCAAATTGTCAGACAGAAGAATTTTCACTGACTTATTGTATTTCTATATAAAATTCTAAATGATTTAGTTGTTTTGTATTGCTAGAATTGATAAGCTTCCGGATTCTACAACGTAATATTAGAAGTCAAGATTTATTTCAATGCAGAAATTCTGGGACTAACTACCATATGTATTCCTCTTTGCCCAGAATACTAATGGAATGAAACAATTATACCAAGTCAGTGGACATCTTCAATTTATCCTTAAAATTATAAAATGTTGTTAATGAAGTAATTCAGTTATGTACAATAAATAATGTATATTTCTTAATACAGGGTTTTCCAATAAGAGGTGTTATTTTGATATTCAATCGTAAAAGATCAATGTTTTCGTTGCTTGTGTGGCACGTAGCGCCGTCTTGTTGAAAGTAAACGCTGTCCAGATCAATACCATCCAATTCCGGCCATAAAAAATCATTAATCATCTCTCGATAGCGCAATCCATTCACCGTAACTGTTGCTCCAGCCTCATTTTCGAAAAAGTAAGGTCCAATGACTCCGCCGGACCATAAACCGCACCAAACAGTCACACGTTGAGAATAGAGAGGCTTTTCAACAATAACTCTTGTGTTTTCCGAGCCCCCGGTGCGACAATTTTGCTTGTTGACGAAGCCACCGAGGTGGAAATGGGCCTCATCACTCAAGATGATTTGCATTTGATTCACTCAAGTGAATTTTATTAATTTCAATGCGTTGTTGAAGCGTGTATCGTTCCATTTTTATTAATGGCGTAGTTTCTACTTGTCAAATGTCAAAAAATGACAGCTTCAAAAGTAACATCTACCAAAATAGCGGGCTATTCAAAATAACACCTCTTATTGGAAAACCTTGTACTACGAGTTTCCGTTCACCGTGTATTAGCGTCCTCAATTTGAAATGAACTGAACACATCCATGTAGTTATTTCATCCTCGCGTTCTTCTTAGTACCGCTGCGAAAAGTGACTTGAGGGGCGCCACAGTACCTTAGCGGCGCCAATCTGAACTACGGCCAAGGGAAGGGAAGGTGGGAGAGAGAGGTCGGGAGGGAGGAAGATGAAAACAAGCCGTGGGGGCTTTCTGCTCCTCGGGTACAAGGGCCTGCAGGGGGTGGCGGGCGGCACACACAGGCAGAGCGGGGGTGTCGGGAGTGGGAGTATTGCCTAGCTAGGATCAAGATGTTGGTAGATGCTGTAGTGATAAGAAAAAGTGAAGGTTTCGAAATGTATCGTGTGAGGACTAAGGAGGTAACGTTTTATATTTTGTTTTGTATTGGTGCTAACAAACTGCCCCCTTTTGTGATAAATGTGATGATCTGCTCGTTTACCAGCGCTAAATCCATGTTAGCAAATAATATGTTTTATCAGAAATACTTATTTTGGATCTGTGTCTCTCTGTAACTCTGGTTCAATGAACTCCAAAACTCGCATTTGCTCTGAATTTAAGTATCATTTTCAGAATTGAAAGTTTGTTTGGAGAATTCATACAAGCGATAAAGCCTTATACCTAAATAATATAAATTTGTTGATTTTAATTTCTATTTTAAAAATTGGAACTGATTTGTCGAGAATTAGTTAATAATATTTGTAGATCAGGTTATAGGTTTGTAGCATTGCAGATCTACAAACTTATCTGTGCTAGTTTTAGTGCCCCAATATCTACTGTAGATACGCCCCCTTGTATTATATAAATGTTGTTATTCTCCAATTTTCATTTGTTAATCGAAAAACATTGAATATTTCGAATTCCCTTGAACTCTAACCCCTTTTCTTACATTTTTGTACGTTAGTGGTATCACTTTAAAAAAAACCTTCAAATGACTATCAACTCTCCTTGATGAAATCAAAATGAATTGCATTGAAATGATTTCTCTTCCCGCCAGGCCGCATTATCAATTTTCCCGACGAACCCTCCCAACTCCCACCCCTGTTTTTATTTAGCACAACCCTCCGGCACCAACACTCTCGCAGCGCCACCTCCGGGGTAGGCAGGACCCTCCCACCCTCCGCTCTTCCTCCATCCCCCCTCCTCTCCCCTCATCCCGCAGGGGTAGGCCGTCCTCGCGATCTGAACTCATTCGGCCGCCGGCCGCCGACAGGGAAGGTCTTCCTTCCAAGTCTACACTCTCTCACCAAGTCCTTAAAATCAAAGTGATATTACACATTTCAAATTCAATTCAGTATAAAACAGTAAAACGTCCATCTCGTATAGAAGTTCTGCGGACTGCAAGACATGTTCGCTGGGAGCACGCGGTCAGTACTCTACAATCATTTTATTTTCTGTTATTTCTAACTGCATGGTAGTTGCGGGTTCAATCGCCTGATTTTTTACGGTTTTTCTATGTTTTTATACGACTCTTTAAAGCTATGACGAGAGTTTATGGTATTCTTTGTAAGCTGAGAGCTTTTCGGAAGCTTTTTCAAATTTATATGGTTTATCTGTCGGATTTCAACGGCTTAACTTAATTTACTGGCCTGGTTTTCCAATTTTATATGATTTCCACATCGTTTGTCGAGTCCTTTCGCATATCGCTTTCTAAATCCTTAAATATTCCTCACTTTTTCATCGCTTCATAAATCGGCTTCCATATCCTCCAATTTTCCACGGTTTATCAGTGATTCTTCATGCATATTCCTACAAAAGCAGTTACAGGGTGACTTTCCAATCACAGAATAAATTAAAGTCCCAAGATTTATTGAACTGCCGACCGGCTTCGGAAAAACAAAAACCTTGTAGCAGAGAGACATCTTAATCTCGCTCACCCCATCCTGATGAAGATGGAAAAATTCCTCCGAATCATTTGTAAAGTTCAAATCAAGTTTAAAAAGACATAGTTTATTAGATTTATTCCTACTTTTCATCCCTCGAAGAAACGTTTATAGTTTAGTATACTTTTCCTTGGAATCTTCATCTGCTGGCTTAAATATTTTCTGTTGGTGGCTTATAATAAGTTATAATATGTGGTAGTTTTGGGAATTTCCTCTGTTTATTCTCCGATCCTCTCGAATACGTCCACTTGTCAATTTTAGCCTTGCAAACCTTTTCGTTTTCCGGTCTTTTCTCCCATTTACGCGGTAGTTACTTGGTGATTTATCGCTGTAATTTTACCCTCGCATGCTTCTGACAGTTCCTATCTGGAATATAATCCTCCGAGCGATTCTCCTACTTTTGTCTGTGATTCCTGATAATAGTTTTTACCGTTTTAAAACTATTCACTTCACATAAAGGTTTTCGCGTATGATTTACATAGTAGCTCTTCTACAAGTCACCTTACTATCAAGATCTTAAATCAAGTCTTAATCCAAGTGAAAATTCAACGCTTTTGCGTATTGAAAAATATAGTATCTTATTTTCTTAACAGTTGATGAGCTTTTCAAAGCTCCATAGCTGACGACGGAATTAAATTGATATGATCAATATAGTTACCTTGGATTAGTAATTTAAGAAACAAAAATAAATGAAAATTTCATGACGCCAGAGCGTTTATACAGTTTCAAATTTTCATACAAAACATATTTCTTCCTTAATAATAATTAAGAAACAAAATCTGAAGGTTGTAGGTACCAACAGAGCCTTACAAGCAGAAAAATTAGTGTTGCTAATTTATTTAGAATCTTTTCAAATCATTCGTAATCCAGTTAAAAACGGGATTGCAGGGCCTTAACGAATGAATTGATAGGTTTCCTGATAAACATTTGTTAAATAAGAATATACAATTACGATGTATAAAAATTCTAATATTTTCGCATTCCGTCATTATTATATGTATCTAATCAAATTCAGGTCTGAATTCATATAACATGGAACACATGAACACGATATGTTAGGAATTTATTAAAAGTTTATCAGGTAACGGCCTGCAATCCCATTTTGAACCGGATTACCAATAATTTGAAAGGATTCTTATTAAATAAGCAGTACTCATTATTCTTATATTATAATAAGATTATCAAACTTAATTCTCTCTTCCTGTGAACTACGTTCCCACAAACTTACAATAAAGTTTAAGGTTTATTTTTAAATACATACCTTTCTTACTTCCAGTCTTTTTTTCTAAATCCCAGACTTGTTTTCTTGCAACTTGAAATTGCCGGAGCCGGCAGGGTAAAGAAATGCTCAACTTGCAAACTTTTCTCTGCGGTAACAGTTTTTCGCTGACAGCGCCTTTACCCGGTGCGCCGTGCACACAAAACCAATTTGAAGTACATATTGTATCTAAAAGGTTTTTTTTAATCATTGCTAAGATATCAACTCATGTTTCTGTTCGAAAACACGGAGAAAAATTAGTATTGCTAATTCATTAAGAATCTATTCAAATTATTGGTAATCCTGTTAAAAAACGGGTTTGCAGGCCGTTTCCTAATAAACTTATAGTAAATTCCTAATATACCGGAACACGTGTTCATGCAATTACATTTCCCTTGATAATAATTAGAATTTTTATGAACACTTGTTCGGACATCGTGATAATATGTTCGTATTTTAATAAAAGTTTATCAGGAAACTTGTCAATTGATTCATTAAGGGGCTGCTATCCCGAGATTCTTAATAAATTAGCGATAATAATTTTTCTCCGTGTATCAAACCCTACACTTTACTATGTTTACTATGATCGCTCTTTTAGTGTAACAGGCCCGCTCATCTGGAATAGACTTCCCTCAGCTCTTACTAATCTCCAGAATTTGGCTGAATTTAAACGGGCTTTAAAAACAAAATTATTTAAAAAATCTTACCATTCATAAATTTTAACTTCTTTTCAATATTTTATGATAAGCCATATTCTAAAACTTCCGGTAATTGTTTGGTTTCGGTTGTCACCTTTTTAAAGTGTCTGCTCGGAAAATTCTCACTTCTGAGCACAAACTGCCTCCTGTTTTATATTATGTTATAGTTTTAATATTCTTGTTTTGTCCTGTCCTGCTGTTATTGTTATTCTAAGTTTTGTCATCACTTTGGATAAACAGTGTATTTAGTGTTATAATATTAGATCT
Organism: Hesperophylax consimilis; assembly: GCF_061612785.1. NCBI lineage: Eukaryota > Metazoa > Arthropoda > Insecta > Trichoptera > Limnephilidae > Hesperophylax > Hesperophylax consimilis. The sequence goes on from NC_142862.1 coordinate 27,301,023, forward strand.
GTATTGGGTAAGGCACACTGTAGGAATAATTTTAAGAACCACTAATACTGAATTGCCATTTTTTAAGTTTGTTATACGAGTAGTTAAGCGCACTTGAAGTGAAATGACACTAAACTGCGCTATATAAATGCCATGTTATTATTATTACACTATTAATGACTGCAGATTCCAAAAAAACAATTTGCTTGTCTTCGTCGGTACTCCCATAAAAATATTTATAATATACAGAGGATTAAAGAACCTAGTATTTATTTAGAACAAAAAACATAAATTTAAATTTAATATTTTAATTATAATTCCGGTGACATTTTTATATATTTTTTTATTATCAAATAAATGTGGGTATGTACTATGGCTAAAGACACGTTTGGTTCTGTTGTAAAACGAACAGGTCTTAACAAAATCATAACCCAGTAACCGACATTCCACCGAGTGCTGTTATAAATAGAAATAGAATAACTAATAATGTGAATTGAACATGCAACCAGGAAAAAAGCATGTTCGTTGAAACGTTTTGACCAATCACCGCACCGTAGGGAAACCTTTTATTATTATTAGATTAAGTTAAATAAATGCTTTATGTTCTATTGTATTACTTTTATCCAGTCTGGGTTAGTTGGTCATGCGGTCCAAGGCCTTTGGTTTCCACTACGGTGTCGTAGGTTTAATCCTCTGTTAGCCAAGTTCTCCATCATTGCAAGATAAAATTTTTTTTCACTAAAATAATTCAAATAATATTACGTAATTCGTATCCTAAAACGGTCGATAGTTGTTGATGAAAAAAAAAAATTCCACTTACTCCACACGGAGGCCCAGAGGAAAATAATTTTCCTAAGTCCTATGTCATCTTTGTGAATGCTGTTGGAGATAGGAAACAGAAGCTGGCGAATGGTTTCACTGCGAGATGTTTAACCAAAACCCCCTAGATCACAAGGCCGGGAGACTCATTCAAAGCAGTCTCCTAACTTGTATGAGATTCTACAAAAATTTTCGTTTTAATTTTGTTTCAATCTATTCTTATTTATTACATTTTTCGAAGGTTCCCATACAAGTTAGGAGTCTGAAATGATTCAGTGTCCCGGCCGCGGCCTTGTGATCTTGGAGGTTTTGGTTGAACTCAAGAACGAGTCGTATGTCAACGGTGTACAAATTTTGGCGCTCGTTTGGCGTCTGACTATGAACCGGTGCCAAAGAGATCACGACGCTGGTTCCTCGGAGCATCTTCCATTAAAATACCGGTAGAGCAAGAATAGCAATCCCACCTGACGCCTGTCTAAAGATTACAATCTGTTTGTTGAGATATTTAACTAAGTTAGTAGTTTAAAATAATACTACCTACGCCATTCCCAGAGAAAAGTCGTGCGTGAAATCCTCATTCTTTTTCGTTTTCATACAAGACGTTCCTGAGAAGGAAAATTTTTCGTCGATGATATACGTACGACCTCTGGTACTCCTATATTACGTATTTCATTCTATCCTATTATGAAAATTTTGAGCTCTGTAACAATATAACAGTTTTTATTATTTCCATTTATTTAAATAATCACAACTCTCCGATCTCTAACTAACTAATTAACCATCACTCAGTTTCCCCGCTGGGGTAGGCAGAGAGGACGGACCGCCAAACAACTCGGTCTCGGCACACACTTCTTGCCTCATTCACATTCATACATACTCTTCTATTATTCCGACTCTTGACATGGCCCGACTCGAGTATCTGATTCACTTGATACTATTATTCGCATTCGCATCAGATATTTTTTTTCACCCTTTCTTCGCTCATTCGCTCTGCATGCCCAAACCATCTTGTGTCCCTTTCTTAATCTTACTCATTGCGCTTAATACCATAATTCGTCCAAGATTTCACATCAACACTTTTCTTCACTAAACAATTAAAAAATATGGAATAATTGATCTTTTGATTTATTTTTTTGACAGTTTAAAATTAAAATTTCAAAGTTTTGTGGCTCGTGACAGAAATTAACTCCTTTATTTTGTGTTGGAGGCACCACATTTCTATATTAGGTACCCAACACTGAACCTTTCTTTTTTTATTTTCTTATTGAACTAAGTAAGCATCGCGCTGTTTCTCCAGAGGAGTAGGCAGAGAGGATGGACCGCCACATAACCCTGTCTTGGAACACACTCCCTGGTTAATAAAAATATATTGTTTCAGGTTAATTATCCCTTCACAGTAAAAGATTTCTTATTTACGTTCCTAAAATTTGGAAAGATATGCAGTCATGTATTAAAGAGCAATTAAATATATCTACTGTTTCAGAAATTTCATTCATTAAGCACCATTCCTATTGTCATGCTATGCTGTGCTAGAGAATCTGTTCCGCCGTGTGGTATCTTGAACAAGTCGTGGAGACGACTACTGCTGAAGTTTTCAGGCACATTAATGCAGCGTTTCATCTATTCTCTTCGGTTATTCAGGCTCCTGACATGCCGCTACTTAAGTACTTGGTTCACTTGATCTTGCCATCTCTTCATCTGCCGTTCCCTACTTCTTCTACCGTCTACCATTCACTTTCGTTCCATTGAATTATAATGTTTTCGTTGCACTTTTTTCTTCGTTCATCCGCTCCACAGTTGAAAAATATGAAACATGTCGTTTTGTCTTAGGACGGGTTGTTTCGTAGAATCTGAACAATTCATCGAATTTCAACGTTCATTTTCAAGTTCTGTGAAAGATTTTTTCAAGTTCTGTTTTTATTTCAGTTTTGTCAAGCAACTAGCCTACAATGATATAAAATCAGAACTTGAATAAGTCTTTCACAGAACCCGAAAATGAACGTTGAAATTTAATGAATTGTTCAAATTCTCCCAAACAACCCGTCCTTAATTTTTCACGATTATGTCGCTTGGTTGATTCTGATAAAAAATTCCGCTTTTTTTCACTTCTCTTCAATTCTAATTTCGGTTGTCGGTGCAATGCGAGATTTGAAATTGCATTCCTGCGTAATGTGTAAAATTATTCAAGTTAAATGAACTTTTCAAATTTACAAATGGAGTAGGTTCCAACAATAGTTTATTAATTAATAATTCTTTATTTGAATTGTGTATTTATTTTGTGGACACAAGACTAATAATAACGGGGGTTTGTTCCACGCAGACCGATGACCCACGAATGTAAGTTATGTAGGTATATTTAAGATTAATAAAAACAGTACCTTACCTTTGATATATTTTATATAAAACGATTTGAAAATTTTATAAAAGGTTTTTCAACTGTAAAATTATCAGTAAAGCATCAGATTTTAATTTTCTTTACGATTAATTTATAACTTCCCGAGATAGTTGGAAACATCTGAGCTTTTGGTAATACCTACGTTTATTAGAATTAATTAAAATAAACCCCTCGGAAAGATCAATTTTCTAGGCCTGCTTGGGCAAATTCGTCCGTAGGTCCCGTACTATACACCGCGGCCGCGCGTCGCTTATTTGTGTACACGCCTACTTCACTTACGTCGTTTGGATTCCGACTTTATTTTAGGGTATTGTGTCATCTTAAATATTTAACAGATCTAAATCATTTCATTCAAAGATTAATTCTGGTCGTCTCTAATAATTTGATAAAAAATATACATTTGTTTTTCATAGGCAATGATCCCGAGGCAACTATTTTATAAATAAAGCTTTCAGCTTCATAATTCCCACAATAATTATAAGGTCACGTGATTTTTGACGGGTTTGCGCTAGTATTACATAGCCATCGATAGACTGCACAGATAAGTCTGTACAGTTGATCCGGTGACACAATCCAGCCCACGTATTATGAAGCAACTTGTCCCAATAATGCCCGCGTCAAGGGTTGCACCTCCCTCCGTGCCATCCGCTGTATAATTGTATAATCGTTAATTCGATCTGGCCACCCTTGGCCCACCCCTGGGCGCTACTCACAATGGGTAGCATAGTGGTAGCGCAGCAGATACCGGCAGCGGTGTATGTGTGGACGCATACCGCTGCATTTACAAACAGGGTTGTGCCTAATAAAAAACGCTAGTTAAATTGACATAATAAAGTCTCCGTTTTACTCTCATGGTGGAATCTTGGTTTTATTGAATTTAGTAGAGTTTGAGGTGCTCTCTGTGTCGCCCTGGTGAAAGACCGCCATTCAAAATTGCTTCAAATGGCTTTAGCCACCATCTCTCCTTCCCCACTCTATTCAACTTCTCAACATGCCCCGAGGTAGTTCTCAACATCCCCGTACCACGGAGTGAATTAGTCAGAGAGATGCAACGAATATTCGACCACTATTCGGTATTCTGCTTGTTCGGCAAATCATTTAATAAGGGTTGGCAGTAAACAGTAGACGGTTGAATACCGAATACCTAATAATGAAAATTGAATCAAGTGACTATTTAATAAGACATTTTTACATTATTTTATATTTAAAAGCAATCAGTTTTTCTGTATTTGCTGGTAGCAGACGATTTTGTTTATCTTCGTAAATTATACCAGCTTCCGAACATAGCCCCATACTATAGACACTGTGATGAAAGATAAATTTTAACAAAGTTCATTAGGTTTGGCTATTGTTTTGCGTTTGTACGGGTTTGTTTGCCTTACGATCTCAGTTGCAATTGCACTTTTCTCCACCCCCTCAGTTTGCATATTGGCAGTAGCGACTTCATCGAAACAGTTTCAGAAACTTTCGTGTATTTGTTCAAACGTTGTATGATTCTCATTAGTTTTTCTTTTCTTACCTTACTATGTGGCGAAAAAACAATTTTCAGGGCTTCTTAAATATTTTTTGTCTTGCTCTTCTTAACCTAACCTAACATTCAATTACCGCTTATTTAAAATATTTATCCTTTTTTAAATTGAGTTGGAATTGAATCGCTGAAAATAATAAATAGATGCATTTCAATGGTTTTTAAAAATAAATCGCCAACTTTATACTAAACTAACTGTAGACCCTGCCTTGGTTTTCAAAATCAGATTTAGAGAGTAATTTGAAAGTGTCCAAAATCTCATCAAGAAGGTTCAAAATTGTGCTGGGGTGGGAAAAAGGGGTGGGGGATGGTTTTTCGAAATCGCATGTAACAGCCACCTTCCTCCTATTTTGAAGGTCAAGTGTGCAAAATTTCATCAATCGCGGAAGAAAACTATAGATTTCTTTTAAAAAAAAGACCAAAAAAAAACAATGCTTTTGTTGTAGTGAATTATTTTTGGGGTATTATGCCGTGTTGCGCTTCCTCCTTCCTTAACCAACGTTTCGGAAATTTGTCTAAATAGTAAGTTTTTTATCATGTATTTTATAATAATACATTTTTCACAATAATAATTCGTTTTTTTTATAATACATCTATTTTAAAATATCTTTTAAAAACTTTTTTTTGCTTTGACTGAGGATTGTACCTTCCTTCTTAAGGACCGGAGTCAATCGCGCTAACAACCTCGCCAAATGCCGATCGGGTAGGACCGATATATATTTCTTACATTGACTGATGTAGTCAGCCGATTTCAGAGGAAAACATACATGTCGGCATGTGTGTGCGTGATTGTCACACGCATGCGGAAATTGCTACGCATTTGCCAAAATGTGATAGAATGCATTGTCATCGACAACAAGTCTATCTTCTAAGTTTCAGCTCGATCGGATGTAGGAAAGTCGGTTAATTTAGGCTTCCGAGATTTGCATTCATTCACTGCCGAAAACAATAGTAAAATTTAAATACAAGTACAGGGTTTTCCAATAAGAGGTGTTATTTTGATATTCAATCGTCAAAGATCAATGGTTTCGTTGCTTGTGTGGCACGTAGCGCCGGCTTGTTGAAAGTAAACGTTGTCCAGATCAATACCATCCAATTCCGGCCATAAAAAATCATTAATCATCTCTCGATAGCGCAATCCATTCACCCTAACTGTTGCTCCAGCCTCATTTTCGAAAAAGTAAGGTCCATTGACTCCGCCGGACCATAAACCGCACCAAACAGTCACACGTTGAGGATAGAGAGGCTTTTCAACAATAACTCTTGGTTTTTCCGAGCCCCAGATGCGACAATTTTGCTTGTTGACGAAGCTACCGAGGTGGAAATGGGCCTCATCACTCAAGATGATTTGCATTTGATTCTTGAATTTTAATAATTTCAATGCGTTGTTGAAGCGTGTGTCGTTCTATTTTTATTAATGGCGTACTTTCTACTTGTCAAATGTCAAAAAATGACAGCTTCAAAAGTAACATCTACCGAAATAGCGGGCTATTCAAAATAACACCTCTTATTGGAAAACCCTGTATTTTAGAAATCGAAGCCACACTGGTACACTATTAATATGTGTAGGTACCTAATATGATGAATTTTAATATGATTTCATATAGTGTGTTTTTGTGTTAAAACCACCCCAAGGGCGCTTGTACGATGATTGACAACAGACGGCGTACGTAAGTTTGTTGTATTTGTGCAATACATAATTAGTTGCAACCTTCTGACACCCTGCTTCCTCCCCTAGTGTCCCCTGCCCCTCCCCTCCTATCCCCGCCCGCACGCACACTGCAGCAGTGTACAGTGTATCCGTGTAGCGGCGGTCGACGACTCCCGGCCACGTGCTACGCCGGGCTGTGTGTCGTAAAGCGCGCCATATCGATCAGCTGTTTGTGACCTGTCAAAATCCTAATCGGCCAGCGGACTCTAAGCCTAAATCGCTGAACACGAAATCCCTAGAAAATGAGCATTGCTAATTTATTAAGAATCTATTATATTATAATTATTCGTAATCCGGTTAAAAACGGCATTGCAATGGGTGTCCTGATAAACGTTTAATGAAATACTAATGTGTTATCACGTGTTCATACCAAATTTTCGTATTTCGTCATTATATATTATCAATGGAAGTGCAGGTGCATGAACACGTGTTTCGACATATTAGGAATTTACAAAAAAATTATCAGGAAACGGGATGCAATCCCGATTTTAACCGGATTTACGTAAGTTATTCTTGTAAACTAGCTGATGTCCCCCGCGTTGCCCGGGATTTACGTACCGGGAGTTTTTCTCATTGTAAAGTAGCTGAAGTCCTCCGATTTACGTGGAGTTTTTCCTATTGTAAACTAGCTGAAGTCCCCCGCTTTGCCCGGGATTTCCGTAGAGTTTTTCTTATTGTAAACTAGCTGATGTCACCCGCGTTGCCCGGGATTTACGTACAGATTTTCTCATTGTAAAGTAGCTGAAGTCCTCCGATTCACGTGGAGTTTTTCCTATTGTAAACTAGCTGAAGTCCCCCGCTTTGCCCGGGATTTCCGTAGAGTTTTTCTTATTGTAAACTAGCTGATGTCACCCGCGTTGCCCGGGATTTACGTACAGATTTTCTCATTGTAAAGTAGCTGAAGTCCTCCGATTCACGTGGAGTTTTTCCTATTGTAAACTAGCTGAAGTCCCCCGCTTTGCCCGGGATTTACGTAGAGTTTTTCGAAATCATATGCAGACAGTAATGTTCCTTTTATTTGAACGCCAGTTTGCAAAATTTCCTTAAAAAACATCAAAATTCATGCATTAAGAGGTGGAAAAATTGGATGAAGGTGGTTTTTCGAAATCTCATGTAGACAGTGACCTTCCTCTTGTTTTAAAGGTAAATTTTAATCAATCTCGGAATAAAACCGTAGATTTGTATATAAATCAAATCAACGCCGCTAGCCACGAACGCTTTTAAATATTTAAATGAATGTTTCTTTGTTTGTGCCCTCTAAACTACTAGACCGATCTGGCTAAAGATTTCAAAGTTTGTTTTTATTAGTGCCAGGGGTGTTTAGAGAGTGGTCAGAGTAGTAGAAGAAGGGGACGCCCGATGGAGACTTAAAGCATTATTTATCTTTGTACTGGAATGAGATAAGTAGTCGAATAAAAATATAAAGTCAAGGTAATGTAGTTTTATAATAGTGACAATGCGGTATATATTAGTGAATGGTAGATAAAGTTGAGGACATCCGAGGAAGATACGATCAAGAAAAACAAATACTTCATTTTCAATTGTTAAGATTATATTATTGCCACTTTAAAAATGCAACCCAGTTTTCAGGTAAATAGAATCCAAAACCTCAAAAATTTACTCCTAAACATTCATAACCCCGAGCAACGCTGAGTACACGTCAGCTAGTTCTTTATATTGATTGACATCCATAGACATATGAATATTAGTAGACCTGCCCTAAGTGATTAAAAGCGTATTATCCCCACTCCCCATACCGGTTCCATTGGAGCCGGCTGTGCTCGCGTATGGCCTCAAGTGAAATTTGAAAACGTGACGTCATCATTCTTGTGCGAACTATGGTCGAGGCATCATCGGTTCATTTTACGAAATAACACGGCAAAATGTTGACTTGTACTATGAAAACTTGTAAAAATAGATGTGAAAAAGAGAATAAACCCAATTGTCGTATTACATTCCATATATAAGCATTATTTTACTTTATTTTAAGCATATTCACATTGTATAATATGGATCAGTTGTAGAAACATGTCTGGACGCGAAACAAAAAGCTGGTTGGTTGCTGGGAAGTAAATTATGAACATTTATAAAAGTGTCTTAACTAAATACTTAAACGAAATATTCGACTCTGAAAATAGAACCGAATTTTTTTGCCGAATTTGGACTTCGCAAATTTGTTCATAACGTGGCGAGTAATTTGCGCTCCCATGTAAAAATGTCTATTCATTCAAAAGCAGATTTTACTTTTAAGAAGTAAATGGTGATATTATAATGCGAGATGCCTATTTACTGTCAGATTGATTTATTGACGAATCACAGTCAGCTTCACCCCCTTCGTTCTTCAACAGTTGATTTTACCCCTCGCCATTATCTTCTCGTCTATTAATTCCTATGTCTGTGTTGACATCACTTTTCTTTCGAATTGGCATAAATCACACCTCTAGAGATCTTTTGTTCAGTGCTCTTAAGTCAGTAAAGCAACCTTTCCACTTCCCACGGCTTCGCTCGCTCGTCACATAGCGTTATAATATTAACTAGCTGTACCCGGTGTTGCTCGAAATTCTCTAAATGATATGAAACCCTATCAAAATCCGTTGCTTAGTTAAGAAGAACTAAGGGCACAAACAGACTGACGCGGATAGCGTCTTTATTTTATCTAATTTTTAATATTATGAATGTGTTTGATGTTCGGCAGCTATATGCAAAAACTATTCTAACTCATCTATACTCAAATATACATAATTACTACGTAAAAACTTCAAATACACGATGTACTGGAAGCAACAACAAAAACTTACTACAAATACCGATAACACATACTACGTTTGGTCAACGAAACTACTTTGCGACAAGACTCTACAACATTCTCCAGACAGCATAAAACAATGTGATTCACAAAAAAATTTCAAAGATAATGTAAAAATTTGGATCAAAAATAAGAATAGGGCCTTCACCGGTGCATTCACCCAAATTCGCAGTTATTGAAGTCACCACATTATTGAGCGAATACTTCTTAATACAAGTATAGGTATGTTCAAAGGTATTTGGAACTAACACGACAAATTCTGCCTCAACACAGGCTAGCCTAGTGAGGCGGTGTTTGAGAAACCTCAACTAACTGCACCTTTATTTTCTTTTTACCTTCATCATGTTATGTTTGTTTTTTTTTGTTAATTTTATAACCTTAAAAATAAAAGTTACAAATCAATGTACACCATAATATATATTTAAAGTTGTAATGTGTAAAACTTTCCTAAATAAGAATATTTTTATTATTTTTTTTTGATAAATTAATGTTTTTAAGACAAGATTTTATTTATGCATAGTGATAAAAAATACATGACGCCAACGGGACTCGAACCCGTGTCCATTCGATTTCCGGTCGAAAGCTCTGACCACTGGAAGAGCTTTGGTCAGAGCTTTCGACCGGAAATCGAATGGACACGGGTTCGAGTCCCGTTGGCGTCATGTATTTTTTATCAGGAGATTTTTTCAATGTGGATAAGTGTTTCAGGCGAACAATTATAGCTTATAAAAATAAGAATATTTTTATTATTATTATTATTAAGTATGGTAGAGATAATTACTAATATTATTTTATTATCAAATAATAAATTTTCAAGTACCTAATTGCTGAAAATGGGATGATACGTTTTGTTTTAGTTTTCCGTTTATTATTTGTGCGGTTTTCACAGCTTTCAAACTTTTTTTTAAAAATACCGCACACGACTACCAACTGCTCCCTTACTTTTCAGATCTGGTCACCAAACACGCCTAAACTCATTTTAATCACCGTTTCAATTCTAAATGGTGGTCTTACACCAGGGCGATATTGAGAGTATCTTCCACTCTGGAACTCGGAACATGCCGCTATTATGCATTATTTTAAATGAATGTATTGTGAAATAACACAAATTAATCAAATAAAATTTACTTGCGCACGCCGGGATTTGAACCCGCTTGACTGCTAGTTGAGAGCCTCACCCCTCGACCACGGAGACCGTCAAAATGTATGTTTTTCTTATTGTAGGTACCATCACAATATACAGGGTGTATCGGCACGTACCCGACAAACTTTAACCAGCTATTCCTTAGCACATTTGGAGTAAAAAATGTTATGGTCACTTTGCTATCCGGTAACATTTTTTTTCAATTAAAAACAAAAAATTATAAAAAAATCCACACTCCGTCACTGTCATTGGCATTGTTTCTCGTGTTCAACAGCTGTTATTAGCAAGTGTGTCAAAAAGCGTCTTCGCTCTTTCATACACACTATATAATAATAGTTAAAAATGAGACGAATGGTGCCATGCCATTTCGTTGTGATTGTAAAAGCGCGCCAATGTAGGTACGTACGTATATTATTCAACGAAACTCTAATAAAATAAATCGGATTTTCAAAGTGTGACAAAGGATAAAACAGTGGTGACATGTGGTGAAAATATGAATGATAATTTTTTTATTAAAAAAAAATGTTACCGGACAGCAAAGTGCCCATAACATTTTTTACTCCAAATGTGCTAAGGAATAGCTGGTTAAAGTTTGTCGGGGACGTGCCGATACACCCTGTATACATATTATTTTTGAACAGTAGTAGTATAGTTGTATATTTCATAGCTCCATGACTCATGGTGAAATAACTTGGATGTTTGATTATAAAACGGAATTATTAGACCAGCGCAATTATTTTCAGTTACTTCAAGGTCTAAACTACGTCATTTACTATCGGGCTTTATAATTGCAGTTTTACAGAATTCAAAAAGTTTTCATACGGCCAAAATTAACTACATTTTTTTAAACTTCATTCATAATATCTGCGGTAGCGACGCCCCCGACTCCACCGATAATTTTGTACTAGCTCTAGGATTAACAATAATAAATTACACCGTCATAATGATGATTACGAATTAGGCTTAATTCTGCCGGGGAGATTTTTACGGCGCGCGTATTACGGAAGGCGGCGAGCCAATCTTCCGGCGGGGTTTCTCATCTGTTGAAGCCGCCTCCTGATTGGCCGCCCGCGGGGCCAATCAGGAGCCTCCTTCTCCTCGTTAGTCACAATGGATACGTCTGCCTGACGTCTTTATCATGGTGGAAATAATACGGTGGTTGGGAAATTGTAAATTATTTAAAAAAAATGTATTTGACCGGTCAGTTGCTGAGTTGGCATCGCGTATGGATCCCACCCAGTCGCCGTGAGTTCGATTCCTCGGCTGGCCAAGTCCTCTATCACGACACGAACACATTTTTCCGCTTACTACTTAGTGGTAGGAGGAGATTTTCAAATATTTTCAGGTTATTCGTAGCCCGGGAAGATACGTCTTTCTTTTTAATAATTAATCAAACTAATGTATAAAATTTAAGTATTATATATTTTTCACATTTTAAATTTAACCCCGCTTAAGAATATATATTAATCAATATTATAATAATAATAATAATAAAACTCGCCATATATATTTGGATGGGATCAATGTTCAAATGACCTTATAGATCAGCCGCCTCTGTGGCATCTCCAATTAGGGTATGTGTTGACTCTGAGGGGTAGGAGATGAGTAGAGGAAGAGTGACGGTTGGAAAGTACCTGACTATTCAGATCCGTCACCAAGACTGATATAATTTTAAGTATTTTTTTCCATTCTGTATGGTGGTCTTTGAGTTCATTGATCCGTTACATACAACAAAGATTTATAACCGAAATTAGTATCTATAATAAGGATTTCCAGCAATTTTTTATGGTAGTTTACCTTCTAACTTTTGTTTTTACAAATGTTGAAATAATTTTAAAGTTTACAAAGCACGCCAAAACGATCGAATTCTGACGGGGTGCGTGTGACGTCATGCGTACCTCGGTTATGCCGGTTAACAATAAGGTCAATTCCACTCGGGTCGGTACGAAATCAACAATTCCCAATTTGAATATTTAATAAAATATCCAAAAATCACGAATTCTTTTGAAATAATTTGGCACAAAATTGTCCGCATCCTAATGCAGGCGGCCGACCTACCGATTTAATAATTCTACTTTACTATTCGCTCCACATGCCCAAACCATCTATGCGTCCCTTTTTTAATCTTACTCATTACGCTCACATCAGCCTTGCACTCTGCGGATCTCCACTTATATCTAATATAACACAAATATTTAGAATCAGCGTTTGTTGATCTATATGAATATATGTTTTTTAAGAAATAGTATTTTCCTCTCAAGCTTCTTATTATCCACATAGATCGATCCTGCAACCTACCGACTCAAATCTAAATTCAACAAATTTACATGACAACTATATCCGAATCACCCTGTGAGTGCAATTTGTTGTTTTGTATGTTGTCAATCTTTGCGATATGATCTCCAGAACATAATGATGCAATCAGTGTTGTTATTGTTACCACATCATCAAATCACCTAATCGTTGGTTTGATCTTCCCCCACCCTCTTAATAAATTATAGGAGGACGCATTGAACTGTGCATCAAACGTATGGGGAACTTTTCAGTAGGTGCAGTGTTACTAGTTCGATAATCTGAAAGTTTAATGAGATTATAGTTATGCAAAAGATTACTATCAGTATTAGTGGTGAATATTAGGGACGGGTTGTTTCGGAGAATTAGAACAATTCATCAAATTCCTATTCAATTTCTGTAATTATATCATTATTATTATAGACTAGTTGCTTGAAATTTGAAGTATTGTTCAAATTCTCCGAAACAACCCATCCTAAATGTAGAATTTTCTATATATTCGGTGTCCGAAAACTAGTGGTACAAGCGGGAAACTGGTGAATCTACATCACGTAGAGAACCTAAAAAAATATGTTTTCCATTTGACCATTACCATTACAACTTTATGTCTATAATGCAATTATAGACAGCCCTGATTTACTGAGCCTAATCACCTTCAATTCGTGATTTTTTACGGACTTGCGCCAGCTGATAATAACTAGTTATTCGCACTCACCCTCTTTATAATAAACGCGTTTAAGATTTATACAATTCATAATAATATTTGGATTATTTGTATAGCGCCGTTTTTGTGCAAAATCACCTCAAGGGCGCTGGGCTGTGGCGCAAATGTTCCAAATATTATTATTATAATGGCTCTGTACAAATATATAATACAGTTTTACAATGATCTATGTTATTACTAACTATATATGGAGATAATATACAGTACCGGACTTACCTGGTAGGTCGCTTGAGTTTAGCACTGTTTATTAGCGAAATGTAGATAAGGTTCGCACGCACAGGACATAATTGGACTTTCCAGTATTTATTTTAATAATATATATTTATGTTCTTTAATTACTACAGTACAAGGTTTTGATCAGAATTAACTTTTCTAAATGAGATTCGTCCCTCGGTATAAGACAGATTTCGAATAATGTTAATAATCCAATATGAAAAGGATGTATTATAGGCAATATTTACCCTACTTGGTTGTTTAACATTTGTGTATAATTTATTAGTGAGGTCCTAATTTTTTATTTTATTAATTATTATCAAAAAGTACATGCACAGTTACGGACATATATAATTATTATCAAAAAGTACATGCACAGTTACGGACATATATAATTATTATCAAAAAGTACATGCACAGTTACGGACATATATAATTATTATCAAAAAGTACATGCCCAGTTACGGACATATATAATTATTATCAAAAAGTACATGCACAGCTTCGGACATATGTAATTATTATCAAAAAGTACATGCACAGCTACAGAAATGACAAGAAAAAAATAAATTAAAGAAATTAAGCAAAAGAAATAGATAAGAAACGAAAGAAAGAAATCACTGCTGAAGGAAGATGTTGCCGTTCAACCGAAATTACCTTAAAACTTTCGTATTGAAAAAATAATATAAATAAATAGCGAGATGGTTGAAGATGATGTATGAGAGGATGAAGGGAATTCATCAGTTGGACGTCTGATCTGTCAGCCGATATGTGCCGCAGACGTCGGCGTCGCTGGGATGAGTCACTGCTCCACTTGAGGAATTACTTGGGTTACCAGGGGCAGGGGAAGCCAACCATTTGTCCGCGAGTGATCTTAAACATATTTTCTCCATATTTTTTTTTACCGAAAACACTATATGTATCTTATGATATGTTAGCTGATGTTTTTAATATGCCTTTACTGAAATGTAAAGCTGTACTAATTAAACATTTTAGCAGTGCATCTTTTACCGAGGTCTCGGCATAACAGTTTTTTTGTTGTTTTTCTTCAAATCTTTCAATAACTTTGTTCTATTCTATATTCTTTTGCCTTGTTTATTTTTTTTATTTATTTATTTAATACATGTTACATTATTATGAAATTTACATAAAGTAGATATAATGTAATTGTAAAAAGCATTCACTTTGTGGCTCATCATAATTTATAATAAAAACACATAAATTTGTTTTTATTATAAAGTAGATATAATGAATCACCATACTAGGCGGCTGCCTGTTTCATGGTGACCAATTGAGTGTAATTAATTTGTATGAAATATGAAATCTAGTGTACATATGAAATTAGTAACTATAGATGAAGCTAAAATTTTGTAAAAATTGTAATAAAAAGTAGAAGATAGAAATTAGAAAGGAGAAAGAAGTAAATTAGCATTAGATTGTAAAAATGTACATAATTATATATATAATTTTTAATATGTGTGCATGCAAGCACACATGTGTATATAGCAGCAGACATACCTATATACATATAACAGCACATGTATACATACACCCATATGACGCATCCTCACGCATATAAACAATATATACACCTCTATCTGAGTACTTGGAATAGGCTACTAATACTATAACAATCACACATCAAAAAATCCCCGAGCGCTTTCCTGAAACTGTCGTATTTGGCTATTGATTTTATTTCTAACGTTAAATTATTGAATATTTTTGGAGCAAGAAAGTTAATTATTTATATAATCTTTTTTTTCTTACTTTATTGTACCATGACTGCTAATAACTATCATGTTTATAAATGGCACTTGTGCCGTTAATTCTAAAAACAGTAATACATAACTTGTACGTCAAAGTGCTGTTTCTTAAACGCCTGTTCTTCGACGTAGTAATTAATCAGCGGTAGTCAATTTTTCTACGGATATTCTTAATAATATCACTAAAAATGTTAGTCACAGTCAACTGATTTAATTTCTCTTTATTATACTTAAAATAATGTCGCGCGCGTGAAGGTTAATTGGATTATTCCGTTTTTTATTACAGTTTCCCGAGTAAATAAAGTATACAAAAATAGTGTAAAATCTCTAAAGTCGCTATTCGCGTCTGTCTGTTTGTGTACTTAGTTTTTCTAAACTCCGCAACGGATTTTAATAGGGTTTTTACTATTTAGAGAATTTCTTCCGGAAGGTTTACACATATTATACATGCATATCATATTTATAGAAAGTAGAGAAAAGTCAATGTTTTATAATGAAGTCGTAAAAATGTTTTTTCGGGCACTACATTGTTAATGCTGGCTAAACCTTATGAGATACATCAACATAATGTACTACGGAATTTTATATCTTAAAAAGGCCCACATAAAACTAAGCTATGGCATATGTCTATCTCTTAGGCATAACCCCCAGCAACGCTGGGTACACGTCAGCTAGGATAATAAATAAACCAGACAAGCATTTCCGAGTTACATATAGCGTGGTAGTCATTGATATTAGTCTATTGATATATTGACAGATTCAACGTTATCACTGATACGGTACGCACGTCTTACTGTCGCGCTGTCATTAAAAAATTTTTTTTTTCGCGAATTTTGTTCACTGCTGGATCGAATAATGAGTGA